>NC_056732.1:1697297379-1697509879 GCF_019279795.1 Protopterus annectens
GGTACCATTTACATGTGTATCCCCCAATAGACAGACAGGTGCTATATATGGGGGTTAAGGTATATCACTACAGTTGAGTATTATGTGTATTATGTGTGCCATATTTTGCTGACATATTTTTCTTTTCCTTTTCAGGGCTATGGTTTACCAGCGAAACCCTGTGTACTCCACTGTGGAGGATGAGGAGATACACCAGAGCCTGGTGAGGGATTTTGCAATACTCTTTTCCCGCACCAGCCAGAACCAGCAGGAAAGGGCTGCACTGTGGCAAGACCTGGTCCGTCGGATAAATGACATAGGCACACATAACTGGACATATGAGCAGGTACGCCATCACTGCAGTGATTTAATTAGAAATGTCCGTCAGCATGCGTCGGATATCCACAGGCAACAGCTTGCCACAGGTGGTGGGGTGGCTATACATCCCTCCCTCACCAGACTGGAGGGACTACTCCTAAGTGATGTGGCTCCAGCCCAACAGCAACAACAGCAGCAGCATACATGCGTAATGTGGAGGCTGGAGCCACCCAGCAGCAGGACTCGGAGAGTGCAGGTAACATGCCATATGTATAGTTGACTGTTCTGTACACTGTTACTTTATGCATGTGTGAGGTGTGTCCTCGGGTTGTAGCTGTTATCTTGGTAATTATTGTGCAAGAGTGATGTTCTCAATATCAGCAGTAGACTTGTGGAAGCCAACTGTTGTACTACTGAACTGTATCATACTCACAGTATCAATGGCACAGTTGTGCCCATTGACAATAAATGTCTCATTTCTGCAGGTCCCTCTGGTGTAACAGCAAGGCAGCCTATCCTGTGTAATAACAATACCTTCAATAATCTTGATACTAATAGTAATAATAGGCTGAAGCAGTAGTGCTATGTGTTTGATTGCAGGTGTGTTTGTGTCTGTGTGTTGATATCTCATGTACTGAGGAGTGTGCATGTGTGCATGTGTGCATGTGCGCATGTGTGCATGTGTGCATGAGTGCATGTGTGCATGTGTGCATGTGTGCATGCGTGTGCATGTGTGCATGTGTGCATGTGTGCACGTGTGCATGTGCACCTGTGTGCATGTGTGCACGTGTGCATGTGCACCTGTGTGCATGTGTGCATGTGTGCATGTGTGCCTGTGTGTATCAGTGGTGACATTGTGTACACATTGTAAACTGTGTTTCCTGTCTTACTCCCACAGGTTCTGGTGTTGCTCTGGTGTTGTGCAGCAGGGAACCTGAATCAGCTGCTGTGGATAGTGATAATGATGATACCTGTGTAATGGCACAGGGAGGTGTGCCAGGGTCCGTCGTTGGTCAGCCAATTGACAGTACACAGCTGTCAACCCCATCAATGCGCACAGTCATCCTGCCAATACATCCTTTGTCACCAATGTCCCTAGGTGATGGACAGGATACAGTGGGCATTGACCAGGGTAATGTGGTATCGGTGGCACATGCATCCCCACATAGCAGCCATGGCCAGGGTCCTGACATGGTACCACACAGGCAGATGTCCAGGGGTTTTCGTGGGAGCATCCGTGGGTGTACTGCCCCTGTCAGATGTGCCCACAGAAGTCTTTCAACCTCAGCTATGTTTCGGCCAGTAATGCAAGCACAGTCATGAATGGAACGTTACACCAGACAGGGTCTGAGGGAGCTGAGAGCATGTCGCACAGCTATGAATGATAGTATGCGTGATGTTGCAGCTGCCATCCGTAATTTCACCGAGGTCATTGACAGACATTGGGGGGACACATTAGATCTGTTCCACAACTGCATGTCCATGAGCCAATGCAATGGTGGACGGTTGAGGCATCGACAAGGGCGTATGCCAGCAACAGCAGCAGCTGGCAGCCGTTGCGGACGACAACAGGCCCGCAGCCGCTCCCATAGTGCCAGCAGTAGCCCCAGCAATGCTGGGTCTGTGCTGTCATCAGACCGCCCCAGGTGACCACGTGCACGTGTCTCTGGACAGTCCCAACAGGGACCTGTCTCCAGTCACCAACCATCTGCTTCTGATGACAGTACCCAGTCTGGCTTAGTACCTGATACGGTCTGTAGCACCCCTGCCAGGCACAGTAACCATGTCCGTGGCCAGAGACAGTGATCTGTATGACCTGGCAGGTACAGTCTGTGGCTGTCCACAGACACCTGTATATGGCAGCCATGAGGTGGAACTGTGTGCATGCATACACACATGCAAATTGATAACAGCTAGGGCTACCACATAAATGCACACACTGCATCAACATTGGCCCATATTGTACTGCTGTCCCTCACCAACACACACACACAGACATGTCATTTGGTTGTATCAGTGGCAGACTCAGGCATACCAAGTACACACCCTGTGCATATGATGAAACTGTGCCACCTCCTGCAATCTGTAACATCAGTGCAGGAACAGGTTAACATGGTGCTGATGCACAGGGTGACTACATAGAAGTGTAGTAATAGTATCATGTTGTCAACAGTGCAGTGTAATGATATCATTGTGGGTATATCCCAGCATGCCTGATGCAGTTACAGTATGAATGTCATTGTATTGTTTTGTACACCCATAGTAATTACCATAGTGTAATGTCTGCACATCTTTGCATACCGGTGGTGAGGCTGTCAATAGAAGGCCACCTACATAGGTAGCACAGGGGATAAGAAAATGTTAGTATTGATACTCAATGATTGACATGTCAACTGCAAGTTGCATGCTGTCCACACTCGACTCTGCAATGAGGATGTTTGAGGATGTTGATATCTGTGCAGTAATACACAACAGGTTCAAGACTCACAAGAGCACCCTAGCATTACAAGATCACACGTCATACCATGCATGACAGCCCCAAAACACAGAACTAACTATGACAGGAGGGAGAGTTTCCATACATGTCAAGGATACTGTGGTGCCGGAACAGGTAGCATACATCCTACTAAGTTTGGAACTGCTGAGTGAGGGCTCTGTGTCTGTTATTCGAAATGTGTATTACTTCAAGTATGAGCACTTGGGTTTCAGACCAGTTATTCTACATTACGAAGGTACATGGTCTGTACACTTGTGGGAGGTGGGGCTGGACCCAGCCTGTCTGACCTGTGAATTTCTGGGTACAGGCTTATAGTGCCTGCATATATGCACTGTTACCTACTGGAAGTTGTACACCTTGTTTGTTGTAGCATAGTCGAGATCCAGGCCTGCTGACTGTAGTTTTGTTTGTATGCATGTTTGCTTGTTATGTCCCTGAAACACTGATTCCACCTGCAATGCAGATTTACAGCACCTCTGTTGATCCCTAGTGACATCTGTATTGCTTACTGTACTGATGTCCATGTCTCACTTGACAGAATGTCACTGTTTGTCCTGTTTGCATGTAAGTTGCCTGTAACACATTGCATATGACTTACCTGGCATTTGCTCACAAAAGCATTTATATATGCCAGCACTAACTAATCAGGAGCACTACACCCTCACATACTCACCTTGAGTACCTTGTTCCCCATTGGCCCTATGTGTTGTTAATTATTATGGGATTCACAATACTATGGTAGCATGTGCAAAGGTCACTTGTCAATCTCCTCTCTGGTCCAGTTGGTAAATCTGTGAGTCATGTGGCAATGTTACAGCTGCCTTATGTACACAGACAACCCTCTCCCCTTCCCATAAACTTACAACACATGTGAGAGATGCAACCACATAGCCAAACTGGGGGCTAAGCTCTCTTAACTCAGTACTGGCATACCCTGTCAGGTGGAGTGGGGTACTACAGTGAATACAATACCAGTCTCACATAGACCTGTCACGACAGCAACCCAAACACAGAAACACACAGGAACATTCTTGGAGTCTCAGAATAGCATCCTACCTGAGCAGCAGACACCTGCGAAGCAGACACACAAGCAAACGTTACGCCAGAACAGAGCACGTGCAACACATAGCTCACAAAGCCTGTATGCCAAACAGTCACAGCCCATATGGCTTAACAACACACCTGCTACAGTTGTAATAGGTACCTCTATCGTCAGGTACACTGAGGTCCTGCTCACCAGGCTGAACAAGGAGAAGGTCACGGTGAGATGCCCGTCGGGCACTATGATCCACCACATAACACAAGCATACAGGTCACTCCAAGGCATGTACAAATATGACTCAGTCATTGTCCATGCCAGTGTGAATGACCTGTGACATACCTCCCTGGACTACATGATAGGGGACATAGAGGGGCTCTCTGAGCATGTGGCACAGGCTGGTATGACCCTGACCTTGAGTAGCATCTTACCCTCACCAAGAATGCTGCCACAATATGTAGACAGGATCATCAATTTCTACATTTGCCTTATGTTTCAGTGACATTCAAAGGGGATCCAATGCCTGTCAGCGTGGGATTACATGCTAGACAAGCCACGTTGCTTTGCTAGGGACAGCTTGCACCTGTCACCCATGGGCCGTTGTATATTGGCAAAGGATCTTGCTACACACATAGTGCCTTTTTATGCAAGGCTCAAATTACATAGCCACCTACACAGGTATCACACGGGATAGGACACTAATAGTAATGCTACTCAACGCCAGCAGTGTAAACCTCAAGATGCATGCAGTGGAAACTGTCCTTAGAATGGAGAACAGCAATATCTGTGCAGTAACAGAATCCTGGTACAAGGCTCCCAGGTGCACCCCATCACTGCCAGGTCATACCTCATACCATGCTTGTCATCCCCTAAACATGCACCAAACCAGAACAGGGGGGATGTATCCAAAGGTACCACAGATACACACACCTCCAGGTTGGTGGCACAGCACAAAGCATCAAAGCCTATCCATGTGCAACTAACAGTGGGTTAGACTGCCTTCAGGTTCATAGCCTGGCACACACCACCCTCCCATACCCAGGAAACCCACTTGGCCTTCCTGACAACACTGGGAATATGACGGTCTCTATAAACACCATTATATGGGTGGACTGCAACTACCCAAACATAGAGTGTGAGCATTACTCTAGCTCCAAGACCCTAGATGAAAGGTTCCTAGCATTTATTCACTGAATTGCTATGGAACAACTTGTTACCACTCCCACAAGAGGTGAAAACATGCTGCACCTGTTCATCAACAACATGTGGACTATATGCTCCAGACCAGACGTGTATCCCTTGCTGGTAGGATGACACCATATACAACTCACACTGTATATTCACATACCACATGCAGCCCCTACACAGAACACCACAGTCATACAGTTGTCTAATGCAAATTCCATGTATTCACATGAGGCAGGCTTCAGACATGGGAACTATTGAAGGTCACAGGTACATATGTGTATTTGGCACACACATACATCATGTGTACATTGACATTACTGATATAATCTGTCATGCAATATTGGGAACAACACCCCACACACATGGACAAACTGTGTGACAAAAACACACATGGCGTTTGTAGGATACAAACCCCTACCTAACTGTGCTATGACACTTGTGAGAGACGCAGTAGCAGAGCACACTATTTGCATTACTGGGAGGCTTGCTTTCCCCTGCTGTACTTATAGGGTGCTGACATCATCAGTGTTTAGACAGTGGACTATGCAGCATCTGTTGTGTTGTACTAGTTGCCAAAAGGGACATTTCTCTTACACATAGAATTGCACACACACTACTCCCATCCCACCTTCACACACACACACTGAGCACTTGCAGGATTCAAACCCCTACCTAACTATGTTATGACACTTGTGAGAGATGCAGTAGCAGAGTGCACGATTTGCATTACTGGGAGGCTTGCTTTCTCCTGCTGTACTTATAGGGTGCTGATATCATCAGTGGTTAGACAGTGGAATATGCAGCATGTGGTGTGTTGTACTAGTTGCCGAAAGGGACATTTCTCTTACACATAGAATTGCACACACACTACTCCCCCCCCCCACATTCACTCACAAACTGAGCACTTGCAGGATTCAAACCCCTACCTAACTAGGTTATGACACTTGTGAGAGACGCAGTAGCAGAGCACACTATTTGCATTACTGGGAAGCTTGCTTTCTCCTGCTGTACTTATAGGGTGTTGACATCATCAGTATTTAGACAGTGGAATATGCAGCATGTAGTGTGTTGTACTAGTTGTCAAAAGGGACATTTCTCTTACACATAGAATTGCACACACACTACCCCCCCCCCCACAGTCACACATACACACACTGAGCACTTGCAGGATTCAAACCCCTACCTAACTATATTATGACACTTGTGAGAGACGCAGTAGCTGAGCGTGCTATTCAGTTACTGGGTATCATTTATGCTCCTGACATATGTATAGTGTGCTGACATCATTATTTATGAAGAGGTATGTACGTCTGTTACTATCCATCAGTAAGGGGGAGATCATATATATGCATTAACTTTGCAGAGGCACAGTGGCCTACTGTACTGCGGAGGCAGATGCCAAATACACTGTGGATAGCCTTCTGTATTCCCTAGGGACAACAGCCTAGTATTGCACTCTACGGCCATATGTTTACCGGTCAGATGCAAGTATCTGTTGCTCATATACTGTTTGTGGGTCTTTATTGCCATAGCTTTCCCTATCTCTATGAACAACTTGTGTACTGTGGCAGATGTTTGCATATGAGTGGGATCCAGTACTTTACTTATGTCTCTGTTGTAATTTCACTGTGTGCACTGGGCAGATTTCTGTATTGTGGGAGGTTCCTTTGTTAACACATACAAATGTCAGATATGTGTGTGCAACTGCTGAACTGTGACATGGCCTAAGTGTGTGAGCATGCCCAGTTCACAGTTTCTATGGCTTCTTGACTGACATGTCTCATTTATCTAAGTGTGCGAGCATGCCCAGTGTGAACTTTCCATATGCTGGGATCTGTGATCCACCACATTTTTGTTTGTGTGTGGACTTCATCTATATTTCACATGTACAGTTGAGTGTTGGACATCAGGTTGTGTTCTTACTGCCCAACTGCTTTGTGTCTGAACCTAACAGGCATTATGCTGTGCCTGCAGGGTTGCCATGGGATAGTTTGCATACAGTTGTCAACATCCTTTCATACAGACCATACAGTGTATTGTCGTATAGTGTACTGGTTCAGTACTTTCAGTGTGGTGGACAGTATCATCGGTTTCAGTCCTATCACTGCTTGTAATATTTATAGTGAGCACACCAGACTGGTTGAGGGCCAGTTGTGCAGATATGTCCATGTTGCATTTTGTTCAGATATGGACAACATAGAACAAGATTGTCCAACATTGTTAATGTATTCCACAACTTGTGTGGACAGTGATAAACAATGGCCATGTGCCCTAGGCCATTTGTAATGCTAGTCAGAGAGTGTTTGTCCTTCAACACACATATTTACTGGTGTTTGCCATGACATATGTCAAGGTTAGTATGCTGTGCCTCTGTCTACCCATGACATACAGGTGATATCCAGGGTACACCTAACATCTCCCATCCAGTCATCATGATTCCTCTGGATGACAGTCAATGAGAGACTCCCTGGATAACCTGTACTGGGAGTTTAGTCATGAGTGGAGTGAGCTTCTGGGTTATGGGCCAATCGGTACAGCATGTCCTGTTTATGTCTGTGCTGAGGTTCAGGCCTGTCATCTGCATAGGTCATCAGCATTCAGATTTTACATGGTGCCATATGTCCATTGATTCCAGCTTGGTCATGGCTTTATACATCAGGCACAAATCACCTCCAGCCAGGCGGTATGGCACTGTGTGGAGCTGCAGTTTGTTTAATCAGGCAACACACGGCATCTGTTACAGCTCTGAGATCCTCCTGGTGGGGTATTTGTGGGGTCTTTTCAGTAGATGCAGGTGTCTGCTAAGGTACATCCCACAAGGGCCATTGTATGCAATTGTGAGGCTGCTGATGGATGACTGGGGAGGCACAATGACCTACCCTGACCTAGCTGTGCTTACCTTCATGATTAGGTGGGTATATGGTATGTTTCTGTAACCACTACAGACACATGGTTGTCACATGCAGGATATCTATCACCTTATGTCCCCAGGTCTCTTATTGCTTCTGATGAACTTAATGGGTTAACACCTATGTGGTAATTTGTGGCCATGTACTGTGTTTCCACAGGGGATGACTATACACTATTCTGCATTTAGCTTGTTGACATGGCTGTGGCACCACTTGTCTGTTTCTATGTGTGCCTTTTGTAGGATGCTTGTGTCAGCTGGACGGTCCAATATGGTGGGCAGTTTGTAGTCATCTGCGAACCTGTTCAGACAGAGTCCTTCCATGTTGGCCTGTACCTATGTGACATATATAGCATACAAGAGAGGTCCCAGGACCATGCCTTGTGGGATGCCAGTTGTACCTGGTTTGTAGTCTGACATGGCTGCAGCATGTCTGACCAGGTCAGTTCTGTCCTTGAGCTGGTTTGCAGCCCATCTACTTGGATAGGGGTTTATAGTTAGGCTGGTGAGCTTATCTGTACTGAACAACTAGGGTATTGTATGGAAGGGTTTAGCAAGGTCCAGATAGGCTGTGTGATCCACATTCCCCACATCAATGGCCTTGGTGCACATTTCACATGAGTCAGACATGTGTAAGGGGCAGGATCTGCCCTATGACAGCCACACTGGGTAGGGTCCAATGTCTGTAGGTACCCGATCTCGTTATTCCTGGGATCCATGATCATCCTCTCCATTACTTTGCCAACCAAGATAGTCAGGGTTGAGGGGTGATAATTTGCAGTATCCATTCAGGCACCACCTTTGTGGTGAGAAACCACTGTTGCTGTACACTGCTCTTTGGGTACATATCCTGTGGTAAGACTGTGAGTGCGCAGTAGTGCTATTTGGTGTTCCATTCTTCTTACAGTACTTGTTGGACACAACCCAGGACACCATCTGGTACCATTGATGCTGTGTGGTGTGCTTTGTAGATGCTGGCTGTTACCTCAGCATCTGCAATGTCAGGGGCCAGCACTCTGCTGGGATAGATATTTGGCAGTTTGGTGCTGGTGGGGAGTTTGCAAAGAATCTGTTAGGTTGGATGTTGGCAATGTGTGTGGAATTGGTGTATTGTTTGTCATATTTGAGTACTGCAGAGCATATCTGTGGATTATCACCATGGTTCCTACCATCAGTTAGGACAGCTGTGTGATTATCCTTTGTGTCCTGCACAATTTGTATCGTCATAGGTTCATAGGTTCATACTAGGCTATCTGCCTGGCCATGTTTGAGCATAGACAGACTGTGTGTGGCTTTTGACACCCCTTGCAATGTGCATATTATGCCCATTTCGGGTTTACTTTACTAGATGTGACACAGGGATGGCCCCCAGTGTACACCTACTATCTCCCATGCACTTGACCAGATTTCTCTTGTTGAGTATGAGTGTGGAGCTCAGCCTATCATGGACTGGGATTCTGTTACAGAGTGTAAGGAGCCTCTGGGTTATGGATCTGTCCCTCCAGCACATCCTATTTATCTATGTGAGGAGGTTCAGATATCTCACTGTGGTGTCTCTGCTGGATTTGGAGTTTCTGCAGTGGAGCATGTCCATTCATTCTGGATTGGACATGGCCTTGTACATCAGGCATACATCGCCTCTGACTGGGCAGTATGCATGTGAATTGGGCTGTGGTTTCTTCAGCCAGGCAGCAGATGACAAATGTTTGGACCCTTTATCCTCTTGGTGAGGTACATTTAGGGTCTTTCTAACTGCTGCAGGTGTCAGGTAAGGTACATCCAAACTGGGGCATTGTTCTCAAGTATGGGCCTGATAAGGGAAGAGTATGGGGGCACAGTGACCTCTCTTGATCTACATGTGCATCCTTTCATATTAAGGTGGGCAATATAGCAGGTCTTCCTGGCCACCTTGGCAATGTGAGTGTCACATGATGGGTTACCGTCCACTTGTGTCCCTAGGTCCCTGATTACTTCTTCCGTACATAATGGATTGCCACCTATGTCATACTTTGTGTGTGCCTTGTTTGGTATTTGTTGAGGCATTCATACTCTGCAGTGTCTTCAGGAAGGCTGGCTGGGGTTCCTGGATTTGTGAGGGTGGTCTGTAGCAGGCTGCAAACAGGGACGCAGTTTGAGCCACTGTTGCTTGCCTGTGGATAGTCCATGCTGCTTCTTGCTGTGGTACCAACCTGGGGGTGTAGTTATCCTTGACAATTACTGATAGCCACACTCCTATTGTAGTTTTTTCCATGTTTTGGGGCTGTAGAGCATGGTATAAGGCATAACCTGGTAGTATTAGGGTGCTCTTCTGGGCCTTGACCCAGGTTTCTGTTACAGAATAGATATTACCATTCTCCATGCTGAGGTGGGTTTGGTCTGCATGCACTTTGCAGTTTAGACTTCTGGCATTGGGTAGCATTACATCCAGGTTGTTATCCCTTGTGCTACCTATGGTGGTGGGTTTGTGTTTCCAGCCTTACCTATTCAAGGCACAGTGGGGGTGACAACAGCCTTTGCCAGTATCCACACAGCCAGGTGTGCTGGGTTCGTGCCATCCCTAGCAGGTGGAGCATCATGTCTTGCTCGGCATGTCATCCCAGGCTGTTAGCCATTTGTTCCCCTTTGCTAACAGCAACACTTCAGCTAATTATTGTACTTGATCTTGTCTTCATAGGTTCATAGGTTCATACTAGGCTATCTGCCCTAGGGCATTTATAAGCCTAGCCCAGAGTTTTGTGGCTTTCGCCACCCCTTTAGTTTGAAGGATACTATGCCCATTATTTTGTTGTGCCTCTGTCAAGCAGTGACACAGAGGTTATCCCTGGGGTATACCTGCGATCTCCCATCCATTGGTCAAGATTTCTCTTGAACAAGGCCAGTGAGGTGCTCTGCCTCACATGTACCGGGATTTTGTTCCACAGCATAGGGAGTCTCTGGGTGATGAATCTGTCCCTCCAGCACGTCCTATTAATAGCCGTATTGAGATTTAAGTCTCTTGCCCTTGTAGTTCTGATGGATTTAGATTTTTTGAGGTGAAGCATGTTCATTAATTCCGGGTTGGACATGGCCTTGTATGTCAGGCACAGGTCACCTCTGAGCAGACGGTAAGCGACTGAATAGAGCTGGAGTTCCTTCAGTCGGGCAGCATAAGACATATTTTTGAGACCCTTTATCCTTTTGGTGAGGAACTTTTGGGGCCTTTCCAATTGCTGCAGGTGTTGGGTCAGATACATTCCGAATGGGGCATTGTACTCAATCATTGGTCTGATGAGTGATGAGTACAGGGGATGATGACCTCCTTGATCTAGATGTGAATCCTTCATGATCAGGTGGGCAATGTAGAAGGTCTTCCTAACTACTTTGGCAACGTGAGTGTCAAATGAAAGGTTACTGTCAACCTGGGTCCCCAGATCTCTGATAACCTCTTCTGTGCTTAGTGGATTGCCACCTATATGGTAACTAGGGGTAACCTTGTTTTCCCGAAGGGTATGACTATGCATTTTTGGCTTAACTTTAGGCCATGGCTCTGGCACCAGTTATCTGTTTCTATGAGACCCTTCTGAAGGATGTCTGTGTCAGATGGGTTTTCAACTATGGTGCCCAGTTTGCAGTCATCTGCAAACTTTGTCAGCCATAATCCTCCTGTGTTTGCTTGTACTTCTGAAAAGTAGATGCCGAACAAAAGTGGGCCCAGGACTGAGCCCTGTGGGACACCACTTGTGACAGGCTTGGAGTCAGACATGGCGCCAGCAACTCTGACCCTGTGGGTTCTGTCACTTAGCCAGTTTGCAACCCATCTTGTGACGTATGGGTTTACATTTAAGCTGGTGATTTTTTCAATGATACCCGAATGGGGTATTGTGTCGAAAGCCTTTGCCAGGTCAAGGTAGGCTGTGTGGACTGCCTTGCCCTCGTCAATGGCCTTGGTGACTGTTTCAAAAAAGTCAACCAAGTTTAAAAGGCATGATCTGCCCTTGACAAAGCCAAACTGGGTTGGATCCAAAGTCTGCAAGTCCCCTATGTCTTTATTTATGAGTTCCATTATGATCCTCTCCATGGCTTTGCAGACCAGGCTTGTCAAGCTGATGGGATGGTAGTTTCCAGGGTCAGTGGAGGCACCTCCTTTGTGAAGTGGGACCACCATTGCTGTACGCCACTCCTTGGGTACGTATCCTGAGGTGAGGCTAAGATTAAACAGCTGCCCTAACTGCGGGTTTAATTCCTCATTGACTTCGTGGAGCACACAACCGGGGACACCATCTGGTCCCATGGATGCTGTGTTTTTCGCCTTGGAGAGAGCAGTTCTCACCTGAGCATTTGAGATGTTTGGGGGACTATAATCCTCTGGTATAGATATCTATCCTTTTGGGGGGGGGGAGAAAAATTTGCACTGAACCTATCAGCCAGTATGTTGGCAATGTCTGTAGGTTCAGTGATTTTTACATAATTTTGAACTAATTCTGAGCATATCTGGGAGTTTCCTCCCAAGTTTCTAACATAGCTAAAAAAGGCCTTATGATTGTCTTTAGAGTCCTTAGCGATTTTTCTCTCAAAATTTGCCTTGGATGCTTTTATGAGAGATCTCAGTTTTTTACTTATAATGATCAAGGGTGTCTTCCCTTTTACGGATTTTGCTCTATCTTGTAGTAGCTTTTTCCTTTTGTTGTAAAGCTTGTTTATGGCTGGGGTCCACCAGACTGGACGCTTGCCTTTGGTACAAAGAGTCTTTGTTTTGTTTGGGATTGCCTGATCCATGCAGTCCTGGAGGTGCTGGTAGAAGGCATTTGTAAGTGATTCAGCGGTTTGAGTAATGGTTTCCGCTGACTCGGGGGCCTTGAAAGAGACCACACCAGTCTTTAGGAGTGTGAAGTCGGCTTTTGAGAAGTTCTTCACTGTGGTCTTTTTTATCTGGGGTGGGGGCGGGATGTGGACTTCCAGTGAGATTAGTTTATGATCTGATCTCACCAGTGATGGGTATACTTCTGGTGTTGAACATTGTGACCCCATGTTTGTGATGATGAGATCTAGTATGTTTTCTCCTCTTGTGGGGATGGTGACTAGTTGTTCCATGGCATTTGAGTTTATGAACTCTAGGAACCTTTGGGCTAGAGTGTTGGGGCTTGAGTAGTGATCCTAGTCTATATTTGGATAGTTGAAATCACCCAGTATGATGGTGTTTGGAGATATATTTATCCCCTCCAGTGTTTTCAGGAAAGCTGTGTGAGGTTCCTGAGTTTGAGAGGGTGGCCTGTAACAGGCTACAAACTGCAGAGCAGTCTTGCCTATGGTTAATTGCACCTGGATGGTTTCTGATGTATCGTGCGTTGCCACCAACCTTGAGGTGAGGGTGTCCTTGATGAATATGGACACCCCCCCTCCTTTCTTGGTGTTGTCCGGATTTTGGGGCCGGAACGCATGATATGAGGTAAAACCTGATAGTGCCAGGGTGCTCTCAGTAGCCTTGAACCAGGTTTCAGTCACAGCGCAGACATCGATGTTCTCAATACTGAGAAGGGCTTTGAGTGCGTGCATCTTGAGGTTGAGACTTCTGGCATTGAGCAGCATTACCCTTAGTTTTTTTCCCTTTTTGTGTTCTAGGGTGGTAGGTTTAGAATTTGAGCCCTGCCTAAAAAAGGCACAATGGGGGTGGCAAGAGCGTTTGCCAAAATCCGGAAGCCCAGGGGTGACAGGTGCAAGCCGCCCTCATAAGCAGTGTGGCTTGTCCAGCATGTCATCCCAGGCAGACAGACATTGGATCCCCTTTGAATAACACCATAGTTTAAGCCAATTATTAAAGCTGATCATCTTGTCTTCGTATTGTGGCATCATTCTTGGTGAAGGTAGGATACTGCTCAAGGTGAGGGTCATACCTGCCTGGGCTACATAATCAGAGAGCTCCTCTATGTCTCTTTTCATGTAGTCCAGGGAGGTACGTCTCAGGTCGTTCACACCAGCATGGACAATGACTGAGTCATACTTGTACCTGCAGTTGAGTGACCTGAGTGCTTGCGTTATGTGGCAGATTCTTGCACCCGATAGGCAGCTTACTGTGATCTTCTCCTTACTCAATCTGGTGAGCGGGACGTCAGTGTGTCTGACTATGGAGTCACCTATGACGAGTGTGTCTGGCATTGTGTTTGGCCTTAAGGGCTGTGACTGTTTGGCACACTGACTCTGTGGTCTATGTGTTGCATGTGCTATGCCCTGTGGAGGCAGTTGTTTGGGTGTCTGCTTTGGTGGCCTCTGCTGTTTTGGTAGATTTTTGATCAGAGCCTCCGAGTATGTCTTTGTGTGTTTATGTGTATGATTTGAAGTTGTGATAGTGTCATAGTGTGGCATCATGCTTGGTGAGGGTGAGATGTTAGGCAGGGTCATCATGTTTGCATATATTAGATGGTGTTACATTGCTTAACACATGGCAATCATGCCTCAGGTGGTGCTGCAGGGCTGCCTATGTTGGATGCACATACTACACTCCCTGTACATGTTTGAAAGCAGGTTGTGTCATGTTAGGCATCCCTTTTACTATATGAGTGAGTCAGAGAGGGGTATCATTCCCAGGGTTCCTACTGAGCCAGTGTATGTGCTATGCGTTGCCTCTTTGCCAAGGCCAGGGCATACTGGGCACGCCTCCTTCTGCCTACTGGGGCAGGCTCAGGTTGTTCCTCCTCCAAGTCAAGCTCTGCCTGTGATGGCCTTAGCAATGGTGGGGGGCTGTTTGTCCTGGCCCTATGCTGGTCCTGCTGCAGCTGTTTTCGCAGAATCATATTATGTAGCATAGCACATTCCATGACAATTTGGGTACATGTAGTTGGTGAGTACTGCAAGGCTCCACCAGATGTGTCCAGGCACCAGAACCATGACTTGAGCAGCCCAAACACACGCTCTATTACATTTCGTGTTTGTGAGTGTGCCTCATTATGGCGTTCTTGTTCAGGTGTGTTTGCGTTTCTGATGGGTGTCATCAGCCACGGCTCCCGTGCATATCCAGCATCCCCCACTAAGTGACCATGTGGGATGTCCCCATTGGCAAATGTCTGGTACAGCTACGTCAGATTCCAGATATGGGAATTATGGTAGCTTCCAGGGCAACCAGCACACACATTTGTTATTATGCCCTGGGCATCACACATGACCTGGCAGCTGATGGAGGGGAAGCCCTTGCAGTTAATGTAGGCCCTACCCCGCTCACCAGCTGGTGCCTTGATGCATATATGAGTGCAGTCTATTGCACCCACTACCTCAGGGTATTCCACTATTTGCTGGAAGAGTCCCATATTGCTGGCCAATGCCTCATGGGAATTGGGGAAATATACATGATCTCCGACATGTGCCAACATGGCATCCAGGAACTGGTGCAGTACCCTGGATGCTGATGCCTGTGAGATCCCCATCATATCACCAGTTGGTCTCTGGAAGGTACCTGTTGCTAGTATTCTTAGGCCAACACATACCTTGGTTTCCACTGGGATGGGTTCCCCTCTGTTGGTTCTGTGTGTGAGGCGTGGCCTGCACAGCTCAACAATTTGCTGCAGGAGGTCTCTGTCCACTCTATAGCGCTCCACTATCTCCAGCTCATGTAACCCCTGGTAGGTGACCCTGGGCCTGTACACTCTTCTCTGTCTCCTCACTGTGGGTTGTCTGGCAGCATTTGCATTGTCACCACCCTCAGCAAGTCTCCTATGTCTCCTTATAACAGCTATGGCAACCCCTAGCATGTTTGTTCTGAGTGCAGCTTTTTCAGTTTTCACTTCTAATAGCTTACTCCTGTCTTGCAGTGTCTCTTGAGAGAAACATACTGCAATGCTGTTTGCAGTGTTTTAAGTGCTGGGCTGGGCTAGTATTCTGCCTGTGTAATTGCCTGCTTCTAATTGTTTTCACCTGCTAGCTCTACCAGTATTCCCTGCTAGCTTCCTACTATTTCTTCTGCTTCCTTTTTCCTCTCTGTTTCCTCAGGGGGGAGCAGCGCGCATACCAGTGAAAACACTCTCACAGTGGCTACCACGCATGCACACATGCTTACACGGACTAGAATCTGCTTATTCAGGTTAAAACATGCACACACCAGCGCATATAGGTTTACAGATCTTTAAACAGGCTCCTACATGCTTACTCTGCCTTACACATGCACACTCTGTCTTACTTGTGCCTCCCAACGTACACACGTGCGCATGCACACACAGCAAGAAACTTTGGTGTTAGCCACAGTGTACACCTTCCATTTCTTGACTTTCCCATGCTTATCTGTTGACACTCCTCTTTCTATGCTGTGTGACTGACACCTTTCACATACCACTTTGCTCCAATGAGCTTGATTTCTTTCTAACATTCCCCCCTGTGATGTCACCTATCTCCTACTCTGTTACTCCCCCTTATCTAACTCTTACACTACACGGAATGTGCTCATTTGCTATGTGACAGTGTGATTCACTATCCTACCACTCATTTACATAGGATTGCCTACTAATGCTTAGTTCCATGTCTTACACTCAGCTTCCCCCCTTAGCAACCACTAAACGGTGGCCATGTTATTTTCGGTCTGCTAGTCTCTGCATTGTAAGTCCATGCATTGCATAAAACCCACATTTGTGGGTTTCAAACCTTTATTTTTATGTTTTATATAGCGCAGCCCGTTTGCGCGGGGCTGCGCTGCATTTAAACCTCGCCGATCACCGAAAAAAAAATTATTTTATTTCATGTTTGCATCAGGTTACCATGCCAATGGCCACATATTTGGCCATTGGCATGCTGCCTAATACATATGCACACTTTTAAACTTCAAAATGAAACACAAACTAGGTAAAAACAAAAAAAGCCTGAACAAACTGGCAACCAACTCTCTTTAATACTTCCAATTAGTTTGAAGCGCTTTTCGGCTGAAACAACAGCCTTCATCAGTTTTTACATATGCACACTTTATTTGGAGCTGACATGGCTCCATTGTGTTATTTGCAGAAACATACTCAGTTGTCAACTGAGTACATTTCTGCACCTAACACGACTCTTACACGGGCTGATTTCAGCTTCGTGGATCGCTAATCTACCTTATTTGCATGCCTTTCAGCTGCAAGTGAGGTAATTAGCATATCCACACCCTGCCCGTGTAAGAGACGTTTTAGCTGGTCTCTTACACGGTATTTCGGGCTGTTCCTGGATCGCTATGGCTGCATGGAGTCTTACACGACTCTTAGACTCCGTGCAAGCCATCGTGAATCCTGACCATTATCTTCTAAGTGGTACATCAACACAAGATAACACAGGAAGAAATAACATTACCATATTATAAATTATTATAAAATAGTAGTACAGTCTATGTTAAGAAAGTGAAAATCTATACAGATACTTAAAAGAGTGTGTACAGAAAAACACAGATATATGGATGATTTATGACTGCTGTTAGCAAAAACACATTATAAATTTTGTTTCAAAACAGAACATCAGTGTCTATGTACAAATAACCAAGTAGCTCATTAATCTGGCCTTTTTCTGACCAGAATGAGAACTGTAAGGTACTTGTTATTGTATCACATTTTGTGACGATACTTACAAAAGCTGAAGCTCTGGTATGTAAAAATGTGAAAATAATGTGAAGTTATGCTTACCTGGTGATATGCTATAATACTATATTGCAGTGTAGCTAACAATTCTAAAGCAAACAAAGACGTTGCAGGATCCCCACCCCAAAAAAAGGAATATAAAAATATGTAATGCTGAAACACATTTCCAAAGCAGGAATTATGTTGGGTGTAGAATGTATAATATGCTACTGTAAGAGCCTCAAAAGGGCTAGGAATTCGAAGAAGATGTATCACAGGAAATATCAAGGAGCAAAAAAAAAAACCTCAGAACAAGCTCTATATAGTCATGCATTCTGTTTTGTTGATCTAATTACTATAATAGTGCAACTCATCAAGCCAGAATAGCATCAGAAAAAATTATACAGATGCTGAGATATGTAACCAGAGGCACTATGTCAAGAGATAGAAGAAGTTATATCTTCTCAAAGACTCTGTGAGACCATTATATGGTGTATATGATTCCTGAGGCTGTATCTAAATTTACTTATTGTATATTTGTTTACTGGGAAAGTCCGACTTGGAACCAAGCCAATTTTCAGCAGAAGACCAGGGAGAAATGCTCCAGATGCATGTTGTTGTAGTGTGGGAGGAAGCCAGAGCACCCGGAGGAAACTCCCACAAATGCAGGGAAGACAGGCAGACTCTGCACAGAAAGCACCCCAGCCGAGAATCAAATCGGAGGTGACACTTCAACTGCTGCACCACTGCACCATCTGCAGGGACACAAAGTGACGTTTTGGGGTGCAGAGAATAGCAACTGCAACATGTGTTACTGATTGGAGTAAATATGAAATTAAATGAACTGAATGTACTTACAGGCTTTAATGTTTTGACTGAGAAAGCATGATATTGCATTTGAATTGTTCTTGAGGAAAGCTGAACTTAAATCTTAAATGGAAGCTATGGAGAAGTTTCAAAAAGGAAGAAAAGGTAAAGTCTTCATAGCTTAATACTAGTCTATTAGTCTGCAGACTAAGCCTAGCCAATAACCAGTGGTCAGAATCAAATCCTGGACCTTATATATGTGTGAGGTAGAGACTATAACCATTACTTCAAACCCACCTCTTAAAATAATAATCCACTTTGTTTACCAGATAGACCCATTGGACACAGTCCCTTTTCAGGAGCACCCTAGGAGCAATGTCTGATTAAGTGACTTAATTAAAATCTCACAAGAGTCTGAGTGGTGAGGTAATCAAACCCTGTACCACAGGAACTGAAACTTGCAACTTTAACCACTGCACCAACTGCCACATGACACACATAAAAGATGAAAAACAAATAGCATGCATTTTCAGCTGGTGTATTAACTTCTAATAATATTTAATCATGCTGATGGAAGGTGAGTACAACTGAGAGTACCCCAAAATTCTGTAGAAGCAACTTCATACATAACATCAGCTTTAAAACATGGAAATCCATCAACTTTGTTGTACACTCTCTGCAATAAATTGGTTAATTTACCTTGCGAGTGTAACTACTACACCTTCCCCCATTCTAGGAGCTGAAATGAACAACCATTGTGTTCTTTTTTCACTGTATTTGCTTAGCACTTTGGAAATTAAATCCCTTTAACCTACTACAATTGTAAGTATTTTGCCATTAACTGTGTATCTCCAAAACCTGCACATTTCTGATTCTAGCCTTGATTAGTTAATCTGTCATAAAAGCAGTCTGCCAGGACATTGTTTCTGTTTGTACTCCCTCTGTTTAATATTCATTATATCTTGCATATGTTGCATCTCTGTTTTCTTCTCATGTTCCCCTTCCCTATGTATTCTATATATTTATTCCCTCAACTTAAGCTTATACTCTTCCCAGTATGCACACCGATATGCCACTTGTTTATCACTGATTCCAGTTGTTGTTGTTTGTCTTTTCAGCTTTTCCCGGTTAGGGGTCACCACAGCAGAACTCCAGTCTGCTAATGATTGGCAGTAGATTTTTATGGTGCCGAGTTGCCAGCCTGACACCTAACCTTCAACGAAGGCACACCCATTCATGCATGTCTTTCAAACACCACTCAACTGCGGGGAGGACATGCAGACTCCACACAGAAGGCACACCAGCTGAGAATCGAACAGGAAAACCTCTTGCTGTGAGGCAACAATGCTACCGCTGCACCACCGCGGCTTACTTACCACTGATTCCAGTATTCCCTCAAAATTCCTTTCCTCTTTTCATCCTTTAATACTAAGGGATCTAATTTCCATTCCTTATATTTTTTGTATACCCAATTCTTATCCAGGGTTAAAATGACTGAATAAGGATCTGATGGTATTACAGCAACAAGCAGATTTCTTGAAATCATTGAAAAATCAGCCCTACTAGCTCTCCATGCCATACTAAAGAAACACATGTAATCTATTTTTTCAGGTGCAGTAACTTCCAAATATCCATTACATATACATCCTTTACACGTCTTGCCAACTGACTACTGCAGTTAGGGATATGGGTTTTCTCTGCAGGTTTTCATTCTTTCTCTCTGTCACACACGTACTACATTAAACCATCCCCATTCAGAATTGTACCCCTTCTCTGAAACAAACTTCCTGTCCAGATCAAGCAATGTGATGCAGTATCTTTCTTTACAAAGAAACTAGATAATTGGATAAGTATTCATCCATTCACCCCAAGTATGACAGAACTATCGGTCCTTGAAAAAGGGGGTAAGGTTTAATAGTGGGTGCTGAAAATATGTATAAATGCACATGGGTCAGCTGCCTTGTACATAAAGTGACTCTTCAATTCTCTGATTAGTATTTCCCTGTGACTGCATTTTGATTGTGTTCCAGAAAGCTGCTAGATACAACGGGTTGTCATCACTGAGGCCAAAAAAAATTCCCTATTAAACCCTTGTATTGACCTATTCCAACCATACACATTACCTATCTTCTCTTCTTCTCTTTCCAGTTTATTTCTTAAGCCATCCTAGGGAATCAGGAATAAGTGTTATCACCCCCTTTCAGCAGATTTGGCACAGCTATGTACTGCCAACCCTTTCCACCCCTTCAAAATATTCTGTGTACTCTTTCATTTTTCTTTCCTGTAATACTATGACATTCCATTTATTTTTCTTACTCTCCTTTAGAATATCCATGGCTTTCATACAAGTTGCTATACCCTTTTACTGTCCATGTAATGGATTCTATATATTGCCCTCTCCATACTAACATATATCTTTACCCAAATTGGTGCCCTTCTCACCCAATATCACTATCATACCTAAGCTTCCTGCTCGTGTTGATACACAGTGTGTGTGTGTGTGTGTGTCGATGAGAGAGGTCAACAATAGACAAGTTGCATATTTATGTTTTTATATTTACATATAGATCCACCTCTCGTGGACAGTTCAGCCATTACAAAACAAATACTGAGTCAATTTATAACTTATTGACAGTGAAAAAAATGGGAAGAATATATTTTATTATCTCCAACAGACTTTTACACCTGTTTGATTTGACAATATCAAAACATTACATAAAATGAAATAAATACCTTCTGACATTTTTCAAAAGAAAATAACATATGGACAGGAAAAAAACACTGTAGAAATGAAGAGAAAACAGTAAGTGTTATTTTGCATCAAATTATTGGAACTGAAGTCTAAATCATATATTTTACAACCTTATGAATATGGTCTTTATTGTTTGTCTTTTCGGCTTTTCCAGGTTAGAAGTCACCACAGTGGAACTCTGGTCCGCTAATGATTGGCAGTCGATTTTTATGGTGCCGAGGTGCCAGCCCGACGCCCAACCTTCAGCGAAGACACACCCATTCACGCATGTCTTTCGGAGGCCACTCGACTGTGGGGAGGACTATGAGTAGAAAATTACTCTTCTCCTTTAAACTTCTTTTTGCAGGGGGGGAGTGCAAGTAGCAAGCCCCCACCCCAACCCTCAAGCTTATAAATACTAACTTTGAGTTCGCCATACCTCAAAGAAAATGGAATATTCTGAAAAATGGCACCTTGAAATTAGTATATGTAAGTCCATCCTTTTGGCCATTCAGTCTCCATATTTTGAAACTCGCTTTAGCTGGCTTCCCTTCATCTCCTAGACATCATGCAATTTCTTGATGAATATAGTCCTAAGGAAAGCTTTTAACATCATGTATGTGAACTAAAAAGCAAAGTATTTGTTCGTAATCTCCTAATTTCACTTTTCATTTTTAGTATAATGATATCATTCACATAAATACACACATAGACACAGACACACACACACACACACACACACACACACACACACACACACACACACGATGGTAACCAGGATATCCAGACTGTTTAATGATAGTATGCAATCTCTCACAAAATAGAAAAAAAGAAAAGCTTGAGGCTTGTTCTAAGGACTAACAAAATCTATTACGTTCTGTGCAGTCATTTTACTGGTAGAAGTATCTGAGTTTCTTAAATTTTTTTCTCACTGGAATTTACATAACATCATTGTCTACATATTATATAATTTAATTCAGTCAATCACCTCCCTCATAAACAATCATCCACTCCCCCCTCTTCAGCAGAACTATCCCTTAAACTCCCTGTCTTCCACATTAACCCAGTTCTCATCTCCACCATCAGAAAAATACATCATAAGCTAAAACCCACAAAACTCACTGACAATAATCTTACCTCAGAATACATTAGCATGGTTGCTGACCCTTTAGCATACACTGACTCTATGCTCACAAACAGATCTGTCTAGAAACACTATTACATATTATCTAGAAAAAGTAACAAATTATTCCCTTATACAAAGGAGGATACACCACTGAATTCTGTAATTACCCTCCTATAGCCATTCTTCTTTCTACCTTATCAAAAATTAGTGAAGTGAATACAGCTCTAACTTCTCAACCCTTTAATAGATAATAACCTCCTCTCTTCTTCTCTGCTCAGCATGGCTTCAGGCCATACCACAGCACTTCCACAGCTGTCCTTAATTTCACCCATCATATCAGCCTTCAGAGGAACTCTGGAAACTCTTTTTCCTCTCTATTCCTTGACTTATCTAAGATGTTTGACACTGTATCCCATCAGATTTTGCTCAACAGACTATCCTTGCTAGGCCTTAACAACCCGTCCAACTTCTGGCTCCATAGCTACCTTTTGAACAGACTACAGGTAGTAAAATGGCAGAAAGAACAGTCACCATTCTACCCATCTCAGTTGGAGTGCCACAAGGATCAGTCTTGAGCCTCATATTCTTTGACATTTTTATTAATGACCTGTACATGTCTACTAAAGACACAATGGTTGTTCAGTATGCTGTCAATGCTATACTGATAACTACAGCTAAGTCCCTCCAAGAACTTTAGGAAAAGACCGAAAAAAATTTTCTATAGAAACCTGCCTCAGAAATTCTTGCCTCCTCCTGAATCCTAAGAAAACCAAATTATTGCTTTTCATACCAAAATCTCTCTCCTATACAAAAATGTAATTTCTCTATCACTAATCAAACAACATTCCTATCAAATTTGTTTCTTACACAAAGTTACTTGTTGCCATTATACATAACCAGCTAAAGTTTGGTATTAAAATACAAGTTATCAAGAAAAACATACCTCTCAACCTCTTAGCAGAAGAAATCTGAGCAACATTTAAAATCGTGAGGGGACAAAGGACCCAAAATAGGGACTGCTTTTAAATATTGCCCTTATAAACTTAGAAAGTTGCTAGAATAACAAGATTTGTATTAGCATGCATTTTTCTGAAGGATATGAAGTCCGAAACTCCAATGTATGTCATTATTTAGTGAATTCAGTCCTCAGTGATTTGCCAGGAAAAAACACAAATTTAAAAATGGGCAGACTAATAATATGAGGCAAAAATCTGGTTAGTTGAGAGGTATGAAGAAACCCCAAAGTAAAATTGGATTCCTATATTGTAGCACACACGTTTTAACTAACAATGCCCAAAACATATCTTCATATCTCCTACCTTCACGATTATATGCTGTCCCCATCATCAGCTCTCAACCAATCAGGGACAAATCTCAACAGAATCAGGGACAAATCCAGAAAAAATCAGGGACACTTAAAATATTACTTCTATTAAATTGAGGCATTAACAGAATTAGAGAATGTGAATTAGTATTGCATTTCCTAAAATAAAATAATTCTTCAGCTGTTAATTATTGGCATAATTTATTAAGTATAATTCACTACGTTTTGTCCAAAAGGCACCAGTGTTAAGAAGGATTAAGAGGGACAGAGCTAAAATTTGAGTCAAAATCAGGGACGTCTCTGAAAATCAGGGACAGTTGAGGGGTATCATCTACACCAACCATAAGCAATCTCTACTGACAAAAACTGAACAATGCTATAACAAGATTGATAAATTCATCACAAACCAATCTGTTAATTCCCACCACTGTCCAGTGTTAAAATAGGCTGGCTGGAATGTCCACAATACCTCTCTGTGATACAGTTAACAACTGTTCACAACATTAGCTACAAACCACAACACTGCCCAGCACTGCAAGCCTTAGTGAAACCTTACACCCCTGTATGATTGCTGCGCTCCATGGATAAGTCCCTGTTAACCACAACTTAAACTCACACCTCTGCTGGCCACCAAAATCTAGAATGTTATCCATACCACCATCAGACAGCAAGCCAACCTATCCTGATTTAAAAACTTGCTTAAACAACACTTTAAAAACACTTGGCTCTGGTTTTGCACCTTCCCAGACTACACTATCCTAGCCTCTACACATCTACATTACCCCTACATACCTCAACAAAACAAATTCAGTATTAGTGTCCTGCCTTCTATCCCTTTACCATTACTGCCACTTTGTTTTTTCTCTACTTAACACCTGACAAGCATTTTCCTCCAGCGAATTTCCAACTCATACTTAATACCTTCTACATCTACCACAACTTTACTACAACTTTCTTTTTCTCTATGTCACCTAACAATTGCATACAATAGTTACCTTTCCTCACCTACTCTCTGCTTTCTACTCATATCTCCTACATCACCTCTCTATTTCTCCTACACACATATGCATTTTTTAAACCTCGTTGCATATGCCAAACTGTCTTGTATTAATATGTAATGACTATATAGTGATAGTATACCCATATTGCAACTTTAAGCTTTACATTTTTCTCTTTCTTGTTAAATATTGACTGTTTTGTTACTGGAGCTTATCTCCCCAGCCTATGCAGAAAAGGGGCTACCACAGTCCAGTCAGAGTACCCCACTCAACAAAATAAATAATTTGTACATTTGGAGTTATAAAATTGCATAGTCATAACAGGTGGAATGTACTGATGAGTTCTGTTGGGTTCCAGCACCACACAAAGGATAGACGTCACTGATACAAGCATGTAATCAGCCTATAAAAACATGCATGTAATCAGCCTATAGAAACAAGCATGTAATCAGCCTACAGAAACAGTATACAGCTCTAAACAGTACATTATTCATGAATGTGTACCACCATATACAGAAACTGCACCATTTAAACAACCAAGTCAGTATGCAGAATCAGTGTACTATATGCAAAAACAAAAGTTAGCAACCATGCAAAATTATAAAAGCATAATGCAGTTAATACATCATTAAAATTAAGCACACTGATAACTAGGTCATCTCTTAAGATACCTAACATCACCAAGAGTGAAAGGAACACAAAATATGCCTTTAGTCCCCTTTCTGGACAATAAAAAAATGAAAGGAAAAAGGTACAGAATGTGACGGTCAGTACCATCTTGCCTTAATTATTGCTCCAGTGTTTTCTATGATATTTAAAAGCCCACTTTTGGTGGGTGTTATTGCGTTTTAGTAGCTATCATATATGTATTGTATTGTGAGGCTAAAATAGCCCCAGTAAGGTGTCACTGTATTATGTGTCATTGTACAGGTTGCACAAAACCCTGACTAAATGATTGTCCTTCCAGTATGAGTATTGATTCTGTGTGTATAAAATTAATGTATGCAGTTAGGTCTCACTTCTAAGAAATCTTGTTAGGTCATGTTAATTATGCTTTTACTTGCAGCATTCACCATTCTAATTGTCTATGACATTTCACATGTATAATTGCATTTTCACTTCCCATTTGGAATCCAACATAACCTGTTTCTTGCATGACTTCACTTTCTTTCTGTAACTACAGAATAAAAAGATAGAGACAGAAAACTACAGACATTTATTACCATTTCACTGATTAATATTCGTGTATCATGCCTAACATGACTGGTAATTCCCTTCCATGCAGATTGTCAGCTTTATTGAAAATCTCATATTATTATTCATAGTCTAGGTATCTGTTTTATATTTGTTAACCAGGAAAGTCCAACTTGGAATAAAGCCAATTTTCAGCAGCAGCCCAGAGAAGAAATGCTCCAGATGCATGTTTTTATAATGTGGGAGGAAACCCACAAGAATGCAGGGAGAACATGCAGACTCCACACAGAAGGCACCCCAGCTGAGAATCAAACCAGAGAACCTTTTGCTGTGAGGTGACAACACTACCACTGCACCACATCTACTTAACTTCACCTCATGAATGTTCGTCTTGAACACTGGTCATGGCTAGCAGTTGATTTCGATAATACTACCTCCATGTTTACCAAACAACAAGTAAATGTTGGCTGATTCATAACAAAGACCTGTAGCCAAAATTACTTTATGTAGACATTGCTTATCGCAGTTTATTTTTGTATCTCTAAAGACCTGTAAAAATGTCAGAACCACAGATACAATACCTGCCCTGCTTTTTAGATATACATTGTTTTTGTATGTTTGATAAAATAAATAATTTTATATTGTAATTCCTGCATGTCATAGTTAAGTGTTACTAGAAAATGCTGGGTCCTTACCCCTGTAGCCAACTACTTCCATCTTGAAAGTATAATTTGATGAGCTGGGTTTAACTGAGGTGGTGAGTTTAATCTGTAGGCATGGGAGTTTTTGACTGGATTTCATGGTGTAGTGGACATTATTTTTACAGAGGCTGAATATCCTATTTTGTTTCTGTCAGTAGGGAATATTATAAGCCAAGATTATCAAACGAAATATTTATGGAACAGACACTCCCCATCCACATAAAACAAAGTTCATCCCTGTCCATATTCAAGCGCAACTTAGATCTATGGAAGAGAAACAGAAAATATACCCCAGGAGTGCCCCCTGTACTACTAATGGACAGAGGCAGCTCCTAAATGCTTTATCCCATGCATGGGTCCACTCAAATTAGCTATGGTATGATCCCAGTTATTCTTTTTAGGTGTAATGTATAATTATCTACCATGGGATGGGTAAGGCCAATCTATAACCCAGTGGGATAGGTTATTTCAAGAACAAAAAGGAAAAATGGTTAGGCTTAAAATGGCCCACAAGGGCAGCCAGCTTAGTACTTACCTATGAACCTATAAAGTGTCCTTTAGTGCTTTATATGTCAGGCGTAGGTCTTCTCTAAGAAGTAGAAAAGCTACAGAGAAGAGAGAAATTTGCTGACTTTTGCTATAAGGCAGACCTTGAAGCTCGTCAGTTCTATTTGTAAACAATCTTTGTACCTTCCCCATTTGTGCCAGATGGTGTGTGACAATTACACAATAAGGTACAATATTCTACAAGTGGCCTGATGAAAGAGTATTTTAACATAGGACAGTTACCTCTGCAACACAGCACCTAAACCGAATATGATCAACTATGGAATCTTTGTAGATGTTGGCCTCTTTTTGAGTATCAAATGAATTTTATTTATTTATTATTTATTTATTTATTTACATTTGTTGAACGGGAGTGTCCGACTGGACGTAGGTCCATTTTCAGTGGAGGCCCGGGGAGAAAAGCTCCACAGTTAAAATAAACAGACAGTAGTTACATTGGCTTACATAGTGATTAACAATTTACATAGCAATTACTTACAACATATTTACAGATGAAGAACATAGTACATCAGCAGACAACTAGAATCTTTATCTGTGAAGTACATAACAGGCATTAACAAATGTAACAATGAGAAGTTCCTGCTGTATAATAAGTACTAGGCTTATGAGCATCTGAGCTTGCTATCATCAAGGTAGTTAGTGGAGTGGAAAGAAAGGTAGTGGTTGGATGGGGTGGGTGATATTAGAGTGGGAGTTGCAAGGGCATAGCCAGCATGTTTTTAGGTGCGCTTTTAGTAAAGTTTTGAAGTGGGTGCATGATGGTATGGAGATAATTGTGGGTGGAAGGGAGTTCCATAATTTGGCTATGGTGCAAGTGAATAGAATAGAAGAGAATAGAATGAAAGGTCATCATCCACAACTTCAGAATCTTTTGTTATTTTCTCAGCTTTTAGTTGTTGTCTATCCAGTAGTGTGTAAAGTTGGTGTTTTGTTTTTGGGGGGGTTTTTTTGGCCAAATGCCAGAATGCTAAGTTTTTTGACACCAAAGGCAGGATAATTTCTTTTGCACCATTTAAGTACAATGTTGTTTGAACTAAGGTAACATCAGCAAGGTTAAGGATGATGGTCAAAAGGTTGTAGCCACCTGCATCTTTGGTGAGGTGGACCCTAGAGTTAGATCTGACATCTGATAAAATGATGACAAAAAAGTTTGATCCTAGGATACAATTTTCAAGAACACCAGCAGTAACGGAGCATAGTGAGAATAAGAGCCCTTCTATTCTTATCTATCATGTGGCACCCCATAGCCAATTACAAACCTAAGTTATTACAGCTTTATTTATCTTCGGAACCCTGAATTTATGTATGATTCTATCACTAAGTATAATACTAAACACTATAGCCAGACTGAGGTCATTTTCATAGACATAGGTTCTTAGGTAGTTGCAGGGCATGCTGTCATGGAAACCACTAAGAAGACTAACTTAGCTTCCCAGCTGGCCCAGAGTACTGTATAACTGACTTGGTCAGAGTCACATAGCAAGAAAATGCAGGCTGAAGGAATTAAACCTTGGACTACAGAAAGCAACTTGTTAACAACTCATAGCCTTAATCCAGTTGCAAACAGGTAAACCTTTGCCCATGGCAGCTGTCACACTACTAATAAAACATTTGAGGTTAAGCATACAAGATCTAGCATTGAAACATGCCGTAAAATGGATGCATAACATATAGCATACTTACTGCTACAGTTAAAGATTCACTATCACCTAATCCTACCCAAAACAACATTCTTACTAATGGCTGGGCTTATAGAGGCCCTGGTGGTCATTAGCTTAGTATATCCCTATGAACCTATGAAGGTGCGGGTCTATGTTTGGCTACCAAATTTAAAAAAAACTTGAACCGCATATTACCAAACTGAAAACAGCGAACTGCAAGATTAGTGAACACAGACAACAGAGAAAAAAACTTCATCAAATGGTCATAGTTGGCCAACATCACACACAAGTAGCCAAGGTGGGGGGCTGCGCCCCCCACACCCTCCAATGTGGGGGGCCTATTCTCCCACACCCCCTAACTATATATACCAACTCTGAGCTTGCACTACAGTGGGGAATAGAGCAATTATAAAAGTTTTCCCTTCACTTACCTTGTGCATCACATTACTTCCTGGCTGTTCACCCACTATGACCACTTAATGTGTTTTTTTCACTGTCGTCAGTATTCGCTAACTTTGTAGTTCACTGTTTTCCATTCAGTAATATGCGGTTCGAGTTTTTTTAAATTCGGTAAATGAACATAGACCCTAAGGGGCATGTACAGGAGTGCATAACATGTGTTACACTGTACAACAGTCAGATAGTACGTCAGTGTCAGACATTGGGCATGGATGGTCATGGTAGCAGTCAGTCTCTGAAAACAATATCATGCTTATATGTCAGGATGCATACCTAGGTGCTAGTGAAACAGCACGTAGTTTGGTGCATCTAGGCTGACCATGTCAGTACCAGGCCTCTAAATGTTAATGGGAAAATGGGAAACTATTGCTGAGGTAGAAAAGCCTTTATGCTGCACAATAAGTATGAGTGTAAGAGCAAATGGAAAAATGCTTAAACCACTTTTTATTCTGGAGAATATATATGAATGGTAATATCAGTTACATACCAATAGGAATGTGGGATTGCAGAATCCTGTCAAGTGCCAGAGTTTTTCAGAATGTCCCTGATTTTGTCTCATATTTTGGCCCTGTTCCTTGCAAAAGTTTGATTTTCTGGTAAATCATTGAGGATTACAGCCAGTCAGTAATGGCAGATGTAACAGTTTCATGCTTGTTATTCAGAAGCATCAATGTTGTTACAAAACCTATTGTTCTATTAACTTTTTTAATGGAATTAAATTAATATTTTATATTGTATCTAATGTTGGGCCTTTGTCTCCTCCTGCATCCCACATTACTTCCATCTTTGTTCAAAATTCTTGAGCAAAGAAGTTGAGAAGTGTTGTAAAATCAGAGTGGACATTACCATCAAATACATAAAATGCAGCACAGCATGCATGAATATCTAACGTAGTTATGTAGAATATAAAGCTGCAGCTGACTCTGTCAAGGTTTGCAATGATGAGGTAGGTGTGTGTGTGTGTGTGTGTGTGTGTGTGTGTGTGTGTGTGAAATGGGCTGTGAATAACTAAATATGCTGATGATTGTAAACTACGTGGCATAATTACTTCAAAGTTCTCCAAGATTATCTAAAAAAACTATACACATCTGATGCAATAGGAATGACCACACCCTTAATATCAGCAAATGTAGTCTCACATAAATTAACAAAAAAAAAAAAAAAAAAATATATATATATATATATATATATATATATATATATATATATATATATAAAATGTTTGCAAAATAAACTGTCACTTCATAAAAAAACTCATTCGCAATACTTGTATGAACATTCATAAACAGCAATTTAAACTTTAGTGTGTATTCCAAAGTCAGGAAAGTATATTTTGAAGCCCAACTGATTCTAAATGCCATGATTGAGATTCATACACAAGTGCTACATGACCACACAGTGCTAACATGATTCATCCCAAAGTTAATCAGCTAAGTATTAGGATCAGCATACCACCAACAGACTGAGGAAAGGAGTGCATAGTAAAACAGTGCTGACGTGTTATGAGGAAGAGCAGTGCTGACCGTCAGATGGGAACAATAACATTACCGATGGGGATATGCACAGCATTCCAGATGTGAATGTCAAAGCAGGTAAGCAAGACGTAGTTCATGTGAGTTCACATGCACAACAAACTGCTATATAACTGCCACTCTAGGTACCCTACTGAGGGTCAGCACAGCAAAGTGCCTGCTCAGTTCTTCATTGAAATGTGTGTGTGGGGGGGGGGGGGCGTAAGACAGAAAAGTAGGTAAGGGTAGATTGTTCCTCCTACCTTCAACTAATAAAGCAGATCTGCATGGGACTGCTTCTGGTCACTATTGCCCACCAAAATGGATGATGACAGGTATCAGTTTTGCATTTGGGGCCATCATACTGCCCAGCATGTACTTTGAGAAGTTCCTGTGCAGGGATAAAATAGAATACCTTGCTTCTGCACCATTAAGGTTCACAGCAGCTGATGAAGCCATGAGGACTAATCTGGTTGACAAAGTTGGACATTATGTGATGCACAGTGTAGCACTACCAAACCTTTCTATCACAGTGCTATGGATCTGTGGCCCTAAATAAACTGTAGGTACACCAGAGGGGGTGGTCCACCAACAGTGAAACACTTCACAGAGGTGGATGAGTTCCTAGTGTCCCTCTCTGGGGAGGTGATTGGACACTCATATCTGGGGGCAGCATGAATGTGAAAGCCGCGCTAGCAGCAAGCAGCTGAGGGTCAGTAAAGGGATGCGCCATATTAGTACTACTCAGTACAAGTCCATCTGTGATCAGCCTCATTTGTTCACGACCTTTTGCATATCTGTCCTTTCAAGTACTTCAAGATTGCAACTACACGAATAAATAAAATAAAATAAATACAACAACCTACACATCAATGTAGTTAAGTATCCATATGCTATATACATATAATGCTATTTATTGTTATACATGCCATAGGGGTATAGGCATATATCTGAGTAAAGCCAAAGGTATCATTTGCTAATGTTTTCACATGTGAACAATAAAACATATGGACATGGGCAGTTTGTAGATGCCCTAGGTTACAGGCATATAGCAATGCCATTCTAGTCCATGGGCACTGATAATTGGAAAATTGTAGCATGAAAAGCTAGGTTTAAAAAGGCTCTATGGTTGTTAGCCTAATAGCAGCCTATGATCTTATGAAAGCAAATGCAAAACAATTTAACAGATAGACATTTACTGAAAGCATTATTGCCCTCCAGGGTGAGCATTAGATGCAAACAGCAGACCTTCCAGAAGTGGGAAGACCATCTGCCTGCAACTCCGGACCTCACAACATCCCTGGGGAGTCCATTCCTTCCATATAATGCTAACCACGTTGGGCTTTATTGCTTTCTTGTCTATGACACTGCCCATAACTGTGGGCTAGACTCTACCTCTTCACCAGTATCATGATGCATTGCTCCGACATCCACCTCACATGCGATACCACTGCCGCCTCTTCATCTTCAGCTACACCACCCTGCTCTTTCACTGCAGTCCCTTCATCTTCAGGCTCCACACCCTGCTCTTTCACTGCCATCTCTCTTCATCTTCAGGTTTTATACCCTGCTCTTTTACTGCTGCCAACTCATCTTCAGGTCCTACACCCTGCTCTTTCACTGCCATACCTTCATTTTCAAGCCATACACCCTGCTCGTTCACTGCCGTCTCTTCATCTTCAGGTTCTACATCCTGCTCTTTCACTGCTGTCTCTTCAGGTCCTACACCCTGCTCTTTCACTGCTGTCTCTTCATTTTCAAGTCCTACACCCTGCTCGTATACTGCTGTCTCTTCATCTTCAGGTTCTACACCCTGCTCTTTCACTGCTGTCTCTTCATTTTCAAGTCCTACACCCTGCTCTTTCACTGCAGTCTCTTCATCTTCAGGTCCTACACCCTACTCTTTCACTGCCACTTTTTCATCTTCACCTCCTACGCACTTCTCTTTCACTGCTGTCTCTTCATCTTCAGGTTCTACACCCTGCTTTTTCACTGCCATCTCTTCAATTTCAGGTCCTACATCCTGCTCTTTCACTGCTGCCTCTTCATCTTCAGGTTCTGCACCCTGCTCTTTCACTGATGCATCTTCATCTTCAGGTTCCGCACCCTGCTTCTTCACTGCCATCTCTTCATTTTCAGGTGCTACACCCTCTTCTTTCACTGCCATCTCTTCATTTTCAGGTCCTATACCCTGCTCTTTCACTGCCATATATTTATCTTCAGGTCCTACACCCTGCTCTTCACTGCCATCTCATCATCTTCAGATCCTACACCCTGCTCTTTCACTGCCACCTCATCAGCTTCAGGTTCTACACCCTGCTCTTTCCCTGCCACCTCTTCATCTTCAGGTTCTATGCCCTGCTCTTTCACTACCATCTCTTCATCTTTGGGTCCTACACCCAGCTCTTTCCCTACCGCCTCTTCATCTTCAGGTTCTACACCCTGCTCTTTCACTGCCATCTCTTCATCTTCAAGTGTTACACCCTCTTCTTTCACTGCCATCTCTTTATCTTCAGGTCCTATACTGTGCTCTTTCACCACCGTTTCTTCATCTTCAGGTCCCACACCCTGATCTTTCACTGCTTCCTCCTCATCTTCAGCTCCTACACCCTGCTATTTTCCTACTGCTCTTACTGCTTTATTGGGTCCTGCTGGAATATCAGCCTTCTTCTCCAGTTTTTCTATCCACTCTGCCAAATTATAGGTTCATAGGTAGGTACTATGCTATTGGCCCAAGAGCCTATGTAAGCCTAGTCAACAAGGTTCCCTGGCTTTCATCATCCAAGGAGGCTATTTATCTGTGCCCCTATTGAGCAGGGCCACAGAAATGATTCCTGGAGTGAATTTCCTATTACCCATCCACTCATCAAGATTTTTCTTGAAGAGTGCTAGTGAGGAACTCTGCTTGGCATTGATAGGTAGCTTGTTCCAGAGTATGGGAAGTCTCTGGGACAGGAATCTATCCCTCCAGCATGTTCTGTTAATTGTGGTGACAAGGTTTCAGTCTCTAGAGCATGTAGCTTGGAAGGATTGGGATTTCTTTAGGTGTAGCATGTCCAACAGCTCTGGGTTTGACATAGCTTTGTATGTTTGGCAGAGATAACCTCGAAGAAGACTACGGAGTCAAGCTGGAGTTTTTTGAGAAGGTCAGCATAGGGCATCTTTCTGAGTCCTGTAATCCTCTTTGTGAGGTATTTTTGTGGCCTTTCCAGATGTTGCAGATGTCTTGTGAGGTACATTCCAAAAGGGGCATTGTACTTAATAATGGGTCTAATGAGAGCCGAGTAGAGGGGAACAATGACCTCTTTTTTCCTGGATGAGAACCGTTTTGTGTTGAGGTGTGTCACTTAGAAGGATTTCCTGACTAATGTGGTGATGTAATTATCAAAGGAGAGGCTACTGTCCACTTGAGTCCCGAGGTCTCTTGTCACATCTTCAGCATTAAGTGGACTGCCGCCTATGTGGTAGTTCATGGGTACAGAGTTTTTACCAAAGGGGATGACAATGCACTTTTTGGCATTGAGCTTGAGGCCATGGTTCTGACACCAGGCATCAGTCTCAGTGAGGCCCTTTTGTAGCATGCCCACGTTGTTTGGGGACTCGACTATAGCACCTAATTTGCAGTCATCTGCCAACTTCATCAGCCAGAGGCCCTCTGTGTTAGCCATTACATCCGAGAAGTAGATCGCAAAAAGAGATGACCCAAGAGTGAACCCTGTGGTACTCCACTTGTCACAGGTTTGAAGTCAGATTTGAATTCTGCAACTTTTACAGTTTAGGTTCTGTCTGTGAGCCACTTGGAAACCCATCTTGTGACATATGGATTTATACCCAATTTGGTGAGTTTATCTATAATTCCAGAATGGGGGATGGTGTTGAAAGCCTTGGCGAGGTCAGGATACGCTGTGTGAACTGCCTTGCCCTCATCCACGGCTTTGGTGACTGTTTCAAAGAAGTCAATCAGGTTCAGGAGACATGATCTGCCCTTCACAAACCCAAACTGGGTGGGGTCCAGAGTTTTGAGGTTACCTATATCTTTATGAGTTCCATGATGATATGTTCCATGGCCTTGCAAACCAGGCTCATCAGGCTAATAGGGCAATAGTTCCCGGGGTCCATGGTGGCTCCCCCTTTGTGGAGTGGTACAATTGTTGCTGTGCACCATTCAGTGGGTACAAAGCCTGTTGGGAGGCTATGATTGAACATGGTGCCTAGGTGGGGGGGCCAATTCATTCTGAAGTTCATGTAGAAAGCAGCCAGGGATGTTGTCCACTCCCATGGATGCTGTTCATGGCTTTGGAGAGTGCAGTTTTCAGCTGTTCATTTGTGATTGCAGGGTTACTGCATTCGTCCGGTATGGAGTTGGAGCTTTGGGGGGGGGGGTAAAGTTAGCACTGAACCTATCAGCCAGGATGTTGGCAATATTAGTTGGTTCAGTAATTTATGTGCCATTGTGCTGTAATTCAGAGCAGATCTGGGTGTTGCCATTAAGATTCTTGACATAGCTATAGAATGTTTTGTGGTTGTCCTTAGTGTCAGTGGCAATCTTGTTTTCATAGCTGGCTTTGGAGGATTTTATGAGAGATCTCAGCTTCTTACTGAGGCTGACCAGAGAGCTCCTCCACTTATGGGATTTTACTCTTTTTTGCAACACTTTCTTCTTTCTGTTATAGAGTTTGTTTATAGCTTGGCTTCCTTTTTTGGAGGATTGCATCTTGGTTCTGTCAAGGATAGCATGATTCATGCATTCGTGTAGGTACTTATAGAGTGCATTTGTATACAATTCGACAATTGTAAATGTATTGTCCATCGGTATGGGTGTCGTGAAGTTGGCCACTTCTGTCTTAAAGAGCATGAAGTTGGCTTTGGAAACATTTTTTACAGTGGTTTCATTATGGGGGGTGGGGGCAGGATGTGGATATCTATGGTGATTAGTTTATGGTCGGATCTGACCAACGAGGAGTTGACTTCAGGTGTGGAACACCCGTCACTCATACTGGTAATGACTAGGTCCAGGATATTATTGCCCCTGGTGGAGGTGTGGATAAGTTGATCCAGGGCACTGGAGTTTATGAATTCTAGGAAGCGTTGAGCAAGGGAGTTGGTACATGAGTAGTTTTCCCAGTTAATGGTGGGGTAATTAAAATCACCCATTATTAGCGTGTTTGGTTGAGCCCTAATATTCTCTAGTATATCAAGAAAAGGGGAGTGGGAAGCCTGGGGCATGGTGGGGGATCTGTAGGAAGCTACAATATGGATTGCAGTTTTGCTCAGAGTTAGTTTCACTTGGATCATTTTGGATGCATTATGTTGGGCAACTAGCCTGGAGGTGTGGTTATCCTTAATGAATATGAACACATCTCCTCCCTTAGTGTTCCGGTTCTGGTTAGATGGCTGAAAGGTATGGTATGAGTTATATCCTGGTAATGCAGGGGGTGCTCTCTGGAGCCTTGAACCAAGTTTCAGTCACTGCACAGATATCAATATTCTCCATTTTAAGGAGTGTCTCGAGTGAGTGCATTTTAAGGTTTAGACTTCTAGTGTTGAGTAGCATTACCCTCAGTTTTTGCTTGCCTGTATCAGTTACAGTGGTGGGTTTGTCATTAGAACCTTGCCTAAAAAAGGCAGTATAGGGCCGGCAAGAGCCTTAGCCAGTATCCACAATCCCAGGGGCAACAGGTGCAGGCCATCTCTGGCAGATCATCGTGGCCTGTCAACCATGTTGTCCCAGGCAGACAAATACTAGATCCCCTTAGAATGACACCAGAAGCTTAGCCAATTGTTGAAGTCAATCATTTTGTCCTTGTACTGCAGTATAATTCTGGGTGAAGGTAGGATGCTACTCAGGGCTGGGGTCATACCTGCCTGGATTACAAGATTGGAGGCTTCCTCCATGTCTCTTTTCATGTAGTCCAGGGAGGTACGTCTCAGGTCATTCACACCTACATGGACAATGACTGAGTCATATTTGTACTTGTTGTGGAGTGACCTGAGTGCGTGGGTTATGTGGCAGATCCTGGCACCTGACAGGCAGCTAACAGTAACCTTCTCCTTGTCTATTCTGGTGAGTGGAATATCCATGTGCCTGACTATAGAGTCACCTATGACTAATGTGTTAGGTACATTGTTTTGCCTTATGGGCTGTGGTTCAGTGGCACACTGAGTCTGTGTGTTATGCGTCTTTTGGGTTGTGATGAGGGGTGGAGGTTGCTTGCGTTTCTGCTTTGGAGATCTCTCTTGCTTAGGCAGATTCTTATTGACAGCCTCCAATAATGTTTTGGTGTATCTATGTGTGGGCCTTGGTGGTGTAAGTGTAGTGAGACTATGTGGTGAATGTGGTGTGGAGCAAGTGTTTGCCTTCTCCTCCTGACTGACAAGTTCAGTCTTGGGTCGAGAGAGCTTTGCCTCCAGTTTGGCTAGATAAATGCATCTCTCACAGGTTGTAGGGTTTGGTGATAGGAGCAGAGGGTTGTTAGTGTACATGAGGCAATTGCTACATTGCTCCAAGATGCCCAGATTCATCAAGTAGACAGGACAGAACACAGGGAGCTGTTCCTTGGACATGGCTGGGTAATCACTTTTTCCTCTAGACTAGTGAGGGAAGTAAGTACTAGGGCTGGTTCCTCAAAGTGACTTGAGGAAGATAAGTAAAAAAAACTGTTAACCACTAGGTAATGAGAAAGGTTGAGTGCTTCAGTCATTTGTAGCTTATTTAGTGCTTACAACAGTTCTGCACCAGTGCTGAGCACAGGAAAGTAGATTCAAGTGCAAAGATTAAGAAACTGGCTAGTTCTAAGGGAAAAACTGAAGAGCAGACTTTATGGTGCCGGAAATAGTTTAACCTTAGCTAAGTGGTGCTGCGTGATGTGCAAACTCGCACAAGCCCACGCAAACACAGGTTTTTAACTCAGAAACTTGAAAAGGATAGGAATTAGCCAAAAATGGTCAATAAGGTAAATTTCAGAGCTGGAAACCACTCCTCTTCGACAGATAGTCTGCTCTAATGCTTACCACTCTCACTGATAAGCAGAAAGACCTCCCACTACCACAACAAGGTCTGGACCACTCAGAAACACAAACTAAATTCCTGAAACCAGCAGATTGGGGATTCGGACTATCCTAGTATAGAAAAGGATGGGAAATGAGCAGTACAGATAGTATTTTTTTTTGTTTTTTTTTTTTTAGAAATTAGGCAGCAAAAAGCAATTTAAAACAGTAGTAATGCACAGAAAAGGCTGCCACACTTGAGTGCAATGTCTACAGTAATAAATGCAGTTTAAATTTTTAGTTTTAAACAGATAAATCAAGTGCACACACAATAAAATGATTTAACAGTACAATGCAGCAGAAATACAGCAAACCACAGTAAAAACGGCTTTTTTAAAGTGTCATTAGCTTAAAAGAGTTAATAGAAAACCAGAAAGGTACTCATATCAGAAAAAAGTCTCTCCTTCTTGTTTCTTGTGCTGTAGTCTGCAGGATGCCCAAACAGGATCCGCCAAGCTAAAACAAGCACACACAAACACACTACAGAATTTTCATTGCAGCATCCCAAGTGACATGTCAAGACAGAGGAAGCATATCCTCAAGTGTTGAAATACAGACTCCATGACATTATGCCTCCACATGAGCTGTATTGCATGTCATCTCCATGATGCCATGGGTGTTGCATGGGGCCATTATCTGTGGCTCCAAGTTATATCTGGCAGCATGTGCAACACACATCAGTTATACCAGTATATGGGCCCTGCTCATTTCTTGCATGGTAGGTGTGTATACTGCCCCATGTACCCCACCTATGTGTGTACTGACAGAATAGATGATGATATGAGGTCCACTGCAGAAATCATAGCTATGGGTCATATATGCCCCTTGTGTGTGAATTTTGGCAACTGGCTGGGTGGTATCCAGACATGTTACATATAATGTCTTGAGTATTAAACATCACCTAGCAATTGAGAGACTGGGAGACCTTCTTGTTAATGTATCTCTGTCCATGTGTGTGCTTGTTTTAGCTCGGCAGATCCTGTTTGAGTGACAACCCTCTCCTCCTACCACCCAACACTACAACCTGTGAGAGATGCACTTATATAGCCAAACTGGAAGCAAAGCTCTCTTCACCCAAGACTGGACTAGACAGTCAAGAGGAGAAGGTAAACACTTGCACCACACCACACTCATCACATAGTCCCTCAAAACCTACAACACCAAAACACACACATAGAAACACAAAACACACACCTACATTCACAGAGGCTCTCAATAAAAATCTTCTCAAGCAAAAAGACCTCCAAAGCAAAAACTCAAGCAACCTCCACCCCCCCCCAAACACAACACAAATGACACATAGCCCACAAACTCAGTGTGCCACTCAACCACAGCCCATAAGGCATAACAACTTACCCAACACTCTAGTCATAGGTGACTCTATAGTCAGGCACACTGATGTTCCACTCACCAGGCTAAACAAGGAGAAAGTTCCTGTCAGCTGCCTGTCGGGTGCCAGGATCCACCACATAACATACGCACTCAGGTCACTCCACAACAAGTACAAATATGACTCTGTCATTGTCTATGTTGGTGTGAATGACTTGAGACATACCTCCCTGGACTACATGAAAAAGAGACATTTAGGAGCTGTCCGATCTTGTAGCCCAGTCAGGTATGACCCTAGCCCTGTGTAGAATCCTGCCATTACCCAGAATTATACCACAGTACAAGGACAAAAATGGTTGACTTCAATAATTGGCTAAGCTTCTGGTGTCATTCTAAGTCGATCCAGTATCTGTCTGCCTGGGATGACATGATCGACAGACCACGATGCTTTGCCAGAGATGGCATGAACCTGTTGCCCCTGGGATTCCGAATACTGGCTAAGGCTCTTGCCACCCCTATAGTGCCTTTTCTAGGCAAGGTTCAAATGACAAACTCACCACCGTAACAGGTACAAGCAAGTAAAATCTGAGGTTAATGCTACTTAATGCTAAATGCCTAAACCTCAAAATGCACTCACTCGAGGCACTCCTTAAAGTGGAGAACATAGACATCTGTGCAGTGACAGAGACCTCGTTCAAGGCTCCAGAAAGCACCCCTGCATTACCAGGCTGTAATCCATACCACACCTTTCGACCACCTAACCTGAAATGAAACACTAAAGGCGGAGGCGTGTCCACATTCATTAAGGATATCCACAACTCCAGGCTAGTTGCTCAGCATAATTCATCCGAGATTATCCAAGTGGAACTAACTCTGGGCAAGACCGCAATCCAAATTGCAGCTTGCTACAGATCCCCCACCATGCCCCAGGATTCCCACTTCTCATTTCTTGATACAGTGGAAAATATTAGAGTACAACCTAACACCCTAATGATGGGCGATTTCAACTACCACACCATTAACTGGGAAAACTACTCATGTACCAACTCTTTTGCTCAACATTTTCTGGAATTCATAAATTCCAATGCCATGGATCAACTTATCTACACACCCACCAGGAACAGGAATATCCTAGACCTGGTCATTACCAACATGGGCAACCAGTGTTCCACACCATAGGTCAGTTCCTCATTGGTCAGATCTGACCACAAGCTAATCACACTAGACATCCACATCCCACCCCCACCCCCATTAGGGAAACCACAGTAAAAAATTTCTCCAAAGCCAACTTCACACTTCTTAAGACAGAAGTGGAAAACTTCACGACACCCATGCAGATGGACAATAGATGTATAACTGCTGACTCCTACACAAATGCACTTTATAAGCACTTACACAAGTGCATGGATCATGCAATCCCTAACAGATCCAAGATGCTATCTTCCAAAAAAAGGAAGACTGTCTGGTGGTCCCCTGCCATGAACAGACTCTACAACAGAAGAAACTGTTGCAAAAAAAAGAGTAAAATCCCATGATTGGAGGAGTTCTCTGGTCAGCCTCAGTAAAAAGCTGAGATCCATCATAAAATCCTCCAAAGCTAGTTACGAAAACAAAATCGCCACTGATTCTAAAGACAACCACAAAGCATTCTACAGTTATGTCAGGAATTTCAATGGCAACACTCAGATCTGCCCTGAGTTACAGCACAATGACACTAAATATACAGAACCAACTGATATTGCCAACATCCTGGCAGATAGGTTCAGTTCTAACTTTACCCCCCTCTCACCCCCTAAAGGGCCCATCTCTATACTGGAAGAATGCAAAGTTCCTGTAATTGCGACTGCACAGGTAAAAAACACACTCTCCAAATCCAAGAACACAGCATCCATGGGACCTGACAACATCCCAGGCTGCGTTCTACACAAACTACAGAATGAACTGGCACCCCAAATAAGTACCATGTTCAATCATAGCCTCACCTCAAGCTATGTGCCCACTGAATGGTGCACAGTGACGGTTATCCCACTCCACAAAGGGGGAGCCACCATGGACCCTGGGAACTACCGCCCCATTAGCCTGACGAGCCTGGGCTGCAAAGCTATGGAACATATCATCATGGAACTTATAAACAATGACATTGGTAATCTCCAAATTCTGGACCCCACCCAGTTCGGGTTTGTAAAAGGCAGATCATGTCTCCTAAACCTGATAGACTTCTTTGAAGTGGTCACCAAAGCCGTAGATGAGGGTAAGGTGGTTCACACAGCCTATCTAGATCTCGCCAAGGCTTTTGACACCATCCCCCACTCTGGAATTATAGATAAACTCACTAAACTAGGTATAAATCCCTATGTCACAAGATGGTTTGCCAAATGGCTCACTGACAGAACCCACACTGTGAAAGTAACAGACTCCAAATCCGAATTCAGACCAGTGACAAGTGGAGTACCATAGGGTTCAGTCATGGGTCCTCTCCTGTTTGGTATCTACTTCTCAGAAGTACAGGCTAACACAGAAGGTCTTTGGCTAATGAAGTTCACAGATAACTGCAAATCAGGAGCCATAATCAAAACTCCTAACAATTTGCTACATCCTGCAAAAGGGCCTCACTGAGACAGATGCCTGATGTCAAAACCTCAAGCTCAATGCCAAAAAGTGCATTGTCATCCCTTTTGGTAAAACCTCTGTACCCATTAACTACCACATAGGCGGTAGTCTACTTAAAACCGAAAGTGTGATAAGAGACCTTGGGACACAGGTGGACAGTAGTCTCTCCTTTGATAACCACATCACCACAGTAGTCAGGAAATCCTTCTATGTGGCACACCACATCACAAAAGGTTTCTCATCCAAGAAAAAAGAGGTCATTGTTCCCCTCTGCTCATCACTCATTAGACCCATTATAGAGTACAATGCCCCTTTTGGTATGTACCTCACAAGACATCTACAACAACTAAAAAGGCTGCAGAAATACCTCACAAAGAGGATTACCGGCCTCAAACAGATGGCCTACGCAGACCGTCTCAAAAAACTCCAGCTTTACTCCATCACATATCACCTACTCAGAGGCGATCTCTGCCTAATATACAAAGCTATGTCAAACCCAGAGCTGTTGGACATGCTCCACTTAAATAAATCCCAATCCCTCCAAGCTACACTCTCTAGGGACCTAAATCTTATCACCACAATAAACAGAACATGCTGGAGGGATAGATTCCTGTCCCAGGGACTTCTCATACTCTGCAACAAACTACCTATCTATATCAAACAAAGCTCATCATTAGCACTCTTCAAGAAAAAGCTTGATGATTGGATGGATGATAGGAAATATCTGCTCAACAGGGGCACAGGAAAATAATTTTCTTGGGTGGCGAAAGCCAGGGTACCTTTTTGGCTAGACTTATATAGGCCCTAGGGCCAATAACCTAGTACCTACCTCTGAACCTACATATGAACCTATGTGAACCAAATGGGGCCTTAATGGCAATATGTTTGCAATCTGTGGCTCCCAAGAACTCAGCAAAACAAACTATGCTGTAAAACATCTGCACAGTGGTGATCTTCTTTTCTGACGTCCTAGGAAACCAGATGTGCTACACCGCATAGTGCAACATAATGTCATGGGTGTGATATAAAATACATGAGACTGTCGCCTGCACTGTATCCACTGTAGGTCAGTGCAAGTTCTCTGTAGCTAAGGAGGTTAATGTTACACATACATTTTTGTCCATTGGAGTAAGCAATCCTTGCATCCCTCTTGATTCTGATTTTATATGACAGTTCAACTAAGTCTTGTTTCTGCATGGTCTTCCTGACTCCCGGTACTGATCCACTATGTTCTGGTCTGTGAGTTGCTGGTGTGTGTGCACCGATGGTACCTTCTACAATGGTGCAGATAGCATTGCAGGTACTGGCTCCAATAGCAGTCACTAGCACATCCTTCTTGCAACAGCTACAGTTACTTCTAGAATATCTGTAACACTATGCACCAAATTGCACTGGTGTCAGAATATGTTTGCACAATGGTGCAGTACACCTGTTTTAAACCAGTCTGAATTATTCTTCAATGTTTGATGTAATCATTTGCATAATTTGTGTCCTTCATTTGCATGAGATTCTTCAGTTCCATATCAGTATGAAGTTACTGGCTTGCATGGTGCACCACACTAGTTTTCCCTTTGTGAGGCCATACTACTAGTGTGTCTGGCTCACCCAGGTTCAGCACCCTGCCCCTATATGCACTAATTTGTACTGTCCTTTGTGTTAAGCATCTATGAGTACCAGTTCATATCTGATCACTGTGGGGGGGGGGGGACACTGTACCACTTTATAGTTCATTGATCTGACCCATTATTAAATACAATACTGCATTTTATAGACTTCAAATAAACCATGCGAAGTAACTTGAAAAGGCACAAAAATTCCTTACTGGAAGATCCATGGGGTTAAAAAATGAACTACATGCAAAGGTTTCAGGAATGGTTATTATATCACAATGCATAGCAGCTTTTTTAAACAAAACTATGGGACAGTACAAGAAAAGGTTGATAGAAATGTTTAGCTAATTATAAATGAAATCAGAATACATATTTCTGGTCTGGGCATTTTATAGATACTTCTTTGTATAAGGGTCAGAAGTCGGTATAATAGTTAAGGTGTTTACTTCACAGACAAGAAGTACAGGGTTTGAGTGTCACCAAGGGAAATTGGCTGGGCTGAAAATGGCTCACAACGGCAGCTAGCCTAGTATCTCCTTATGAACCTGTAAATGCTAATATGAGATAAAAATGAGAGTATATGTTTGAAGGAGGGATGCATAAACAAGGGTGAGGGTGGTGTTGCAAGCAGTGGCTCTGATAGTGGCCACTAATGCATACTGTCAAAAATGGCAAATCTCTTATTATTTAAGCTGCATATAAATAATTTAGATTCAGTGTATGTGGGAAAGGAAACAACAAATATAAGAAAGTACATAGAAAATGAGTTCTGCTGCGGTAGCGTTATCGCCTCACAGTAAGACGTTGTCTTGTACGATTCTCAGCTAAAGCGTCTTCTGTGTGTAGACATCCGTGAATGGGTGTACCTTCGTTGAAGGTTGTGTGTCAGGCCTGGCAAATCAGTATGTAAAAATCTACTGCCAATCATTAGCGGACCGGAGTTCTGCTGTGGCGACCTCTAACCGGGAAAAGCCGAAAGATACAACAACAACAACAACAACAACATGGAAAATGAGTTCTGCATAATTTGACTACATGAAAAGAGACATGGAAGAGCTCTCGGATCATGTGGCCCAGGCAGGTATGACCCTAACCCTGAGTAGCATCCTGCCTTTGCCCAGAATGATACCACAATATAAGGACAAAATGATTGAGACAACTGGCTAAGCTTCTGGTGTCATTCAAAGGGGATCCAGTATCTGTCTGCCTGGGATGACATGATTGACAGACCACAATGGTTTGCCAGAAATGGTCTGCACCTGCCACCCCTGGGATTCAGGTTACTGGCTAAGGCTCCTGCCACCCCTATAGTGCCTTTTTTAGGCAAAGTTCAAAGGACAAAACCACCACCGTAACAGTTACAAGCATGCAAAATCTGAAGGTAATGCTACTCAATGCTAGAAGTCTAAACCTCAAAATGCACTCTCTCGAGGCACTCCTAAAAATGGAGAACATCGATATCTGTGCAGTAACTGAGACCTGGTTCAAGGCTCCAGAGAGCGCCCCTGCAATACCACACTACAACTCTTACCACACTTTTTGGCCAGCAAACCAGGACCGAAACACTAAAGGTGGAGGAGTGTCAATATTCACCAAGGATATTCACACTCCAGGCTAGTTGCCCAACACAATGCGTCTGAAATTCTCTAGGTGCAACTAACAGTAGGTAAGACTGCAATCCAAATTGTAGCTTGCTACAGATCCCCCACCATACCCCAAGATTCTCACTACACCTTTCTAAACATACTGGAAAATATTAAGATAGAACCAAACACCCTAATACTGGGTGATTTTAACTACCCTGCCATTAACTGGGAAAACTACTCATGTACCAACACCTTTGCCCAACGGTTCTTGGAAGTCATAAATTCCAATGCCCTGGAACAACTAATCCATAGTCCCACCAGGGGCTCCAATATCCTACACCTGGTCATTACCAACATGGGAAATTGATGCTCTACACCTATGGTCACCCGCTCGTTAGTCAGGTCTGACCATAAGCTAATCACCCTTAACATCCACATCCCACCCCCACCCCCCAGTAAGGAAACCTCCATAAAAAACTCCTCCAAAGCCAACTTCATGCTACTCAAGTCAGAAGTGACAAACCTCATGACACTCATGCAGACGGGAACTGAAAGTTCAACTGCTGAATCCTACACTAAGGCACTGTACGAGCGCATCCACTCATGCATGAATCGTGCCATCCCAAATAGAACCAAGATGCTCTCATCCAAAAAAAGGAAGCCAATCTGGTGGTCCCCTGCCATAAACAAACTTTACAACAAAAAGAAGAAACTGTTGCAGAAAAGAGGAAAATCCCAGGATGCAAAAAACTCCCTTACCAGCCTCAGTAAGAAACTGAGATCCCTCATAAAATCCTCCAAAGCTAGTTGCGAAAATAAAATTGCCAAAGATTCCAAAGACAACCACAAGGTATTCTATAACTATGTCAAGAATCTAAATGGCAATGCTCAGATCTGCTCTGAGCTAAAACAGAATGGCATTAAATATACTGATCCCAAGGATATTGCCAATATCCTTGCAGATCGATTCAGTGCCAACTTCACTCCCCTCTCACCCCCTAAATGGCCCATCTCAATACCGGAAGATTGCCAAATTCCGGTAATAATGGCCACACAGGTAAAAAACGCACTCTCCAAAGCTAAGAATACAGCATCCATGAGACCAGATGACATCCCGGGCTGTGTACTACATGAACTACAATATGAACTGGCACCTCACCTAAGTGTCATGTTTAATCATAGCCTCACCTCAGGTTTTGTGCCCACTGAGTGGCGCAGAGCTAGAGTTATCCCACTCCACAAGGGGGGATCCACCTTGGATCCCGGAAACTACTGTCCCATCAGTCTGACAAGCCTTATCTGCAAGGCCATGGAGCGTATTATCATGGAACTTATAAACAAAGACATTGGCAACCTTCAAACACTGGACCCCACCCAGTTTGGGTCTGTGAAGGGACGATCTTGTCTCCTGAACCTGATTGACTTCTTCGAATCAGTCTCCAGAGCCATGGACAAGGGTAAGATAGTTCACACAGCCTATCTAGACCTTGCCAAGGCCTTTAACACCATCCCCCACTCTGGAATCATAGATAAACTTACTAAGCTGGGCATTAATCCCTACATCACCCAATGGGTTGCTAACTGGCTTACTGATAGAACCCACACTGTAAAAGTAGCCGACTCCAAATCCAGCTCCAGACAAGTGACAAGTGGAGTACCTCAGGGTTCAGTCCTGGGACCGCTCTTGTTTGGCATCTACTTCTCTGAAGTACAGGCCAACACTAAGGGACTCTGGCTAACAAAGTTCACAGATGACTGCAAACTGGGAGCCATTATTGAATCCCCAAATGATGTGGATACTCTACAAAAGGGCCTTACAGAAACAGATGCTTGGTGCCAGAGCCATGGGCTCAAGCTCAATGCCAAGAAATGTATAGTTATCCCCTTTGGGAAAAAATATGTATCTGTGAATTACCATATAGGTGGCAGTACACTAAACACCGAAAGTGTGATAAGAGACTTAGGGACACAGGTGGACAGTGGTCTCACCTTCGATAACCACATCGACACAACAGTCATCACTAAGGGCTTTTCATCCAGAAAAAAGGAGGTCATTGTCCCACTGTACTCATCCCTCATGAGACCCATTATAGAATACAATGCCCCGTTTGGTATGTACCTCTCAAGACATCTGCAACAACTGGAAAGGCTGCAGAAATACCTCAGTAAAAGAATCACAGGCCTAAAGCTGATGCCCTACGCTGACTGCCTTAAAAAACTCCAGCTATACTCTGTCGCATATCGTCTACTCAGAGGCGATCTCTGCTTAACATACAAGGCCATGTCAAACCCAGAGCTGTTGGACATGCTACACTTAAAGAAATCCCAATCCCTCAGAGCCACATGCTCCAGGGATCTAAACCTTGTCATCACAATAAACAAAACATGCTGGAGGGATAGGTCCTGACCCAAAGACTCCCCAGACTCTGGAAAAGATTGCCCATACATGTCAAGCAGAGTGCCTCTTTGGCCCTCTTCAAAAGGAACCTTGACGATTAGATGGGAGAAAGGAAATTCACCCCAGGGATCACGTCAGTCGCCCTGCTAGACAGGGGTCCAGGAAAGTAAATAGTGTAGGAAGAAATAGCCAGGGAATTGTTATGGCTAGGCTTGTATAGGCCCTAGGGCTGATAGCCTAGTACCAACCTATGAACCTATGAACCTATCGATTGCTTCTGTCCTGAGGTATGACTGAAATAAGCATTTGTATCTACATGCTTACTGGTTAACAAAGAAATACACAAATTAATAAATCATTGGCCAAAAAGTGCTCACACCATTTCTATAAATAAAAAAAAAATCAGTTATAGATTTCATCCCCCACTGTCAGTCACCCATCATTTTCCACAGAGTAGTTAAAGACTCAAGGTATCCTTACATAACTTATACACAGCTCCATTGTATTCTTAAATAACTGATATACAGCCCCATGGTATTCTTACATAACAGATACACAGCCCCAAGGTTTTCTTACATAACTGATACATTGTCTGAAGGTATTCTTACATAACTGATACTGAGCATTCAGGAAAGCAAATCTAGTCGTAAAGCCATACCTGGACATTGTTGAAAGTGTTCTTTTGAAGGGGTGTGATAAAGGAAAAATTATGTTACATGCAAACCAGTATCCCATGACTTGTTAGTTTTTGAAAACATGTACACCATCTAGTATTTTCTTAGTGTAACTTAGAAATATCTCAGAGATATAAAAGCGAGACAGATATTTTCAATTCTCTTACTAGAATTTCTTGAAATACAGCAAACTGTTTACAGCATGCTTCCCTAATCACTGTTTTAGTATCCTAGGGATCTATTATCTAAAAATGTAATCAGGTCACCATTCTCTGAGTCTCCAAGCAAACCATTCACACCAATAGCCACCACCTGATACCAGTTTGCCAGCATTCTGTCCTATTACATTCAGTTATGGTTTGCTCTCTAATGACAGTCATTTTCTTCTACTGAATTCATTTCTAATACAGTTTATCAACTAATATACAGCCACAAGTTATGAGGCTGCTGACCTATGTCCTACCAAGGGCTGTAAATGAGGCTCTGATAAAGTTAGGGAAATTAATTTCTAATGTATGGTCCCACCCAGTGTATTTGACACCTAGTCAAGAATTGTTACCCATCCATCCACATTTTTTCCCATTTCTGCACATAGGGTCGGGGTGTCACGTCAAAAGTGACAATCATTTTTTATGTTAGTGATTGATTTCTGAAAATCTCAAAGAGGTCGAATGTATCTAGTCTTTAACCTGCCAGTTGGCTAGCCCTGTCACGGTAGTTCTCTCACACCACATACTCACACCTATGGCTAATTTAGGTGCTCAGTCCACCTACTGCATGTCTTTGGAATGTGGTATGAAACTGGAGCACCTAGAGAAAACCCACACAAACACAGGAAGGACATGCATACTCCCTACAGAAGGCACCCCAGCTGATAAATGAACCAGGGAACCACTTCCTGTGAGGTGATAACACTATCTGCTGTGCTACTAGAGTTCATGTCCCTTGGGATTTGTCAGACCATGGATAATACCAAAGATTTACCGCGTTGCTTGGAACCCAGTAGTGTTTTTTTCTCATGTCTTCTACTGCTATTTCCATTAGAATCTCTTGAGCAGTATTCATTTCTTAAAATAAAGCTAATTACCTAGTGTGCGTGTGTGTGCGTGTGTGTGTGTGTGCGTGTGTGTGCGCGTGTGTGTGTGTGTGTGTGTGCGTGTGTGTGTGTGTGTGTGTGTGCGTGTGTGCGTGCGTGTGTGCGTGTGTGCGTGTGCGTGTGTGTGCGTGTGTGCGTGCGTGCGTGCGTGCGTGTGTGCGTGTGTGTGTGTGTGTGTGTGCGTGTGTGCGTGTGTGTGTGTGTGTGTTACTGCAAATTTGTCCTTCACCATTCTGCTAGGCAATTCTCTTTAAAGGATTGCTTTAGGACCACAGATCTGGTGTGCACCCTAGAAAATCATCTGTTCGCATTACTTTTTCTATATAATAGTTTTCCGGTTCTTCTTGAGCTTTTCCTTTTATGGCTGGAATAATATCTGCTTGCTCAGCATAAATCAGACTGAGGGTCTCGTCTGTTTCTTTCTGCCATGGAGCTTGTGCAGAAAGTAGAACTGTTGTTCTTTGTCGTCGTCCCCCCACTACTACTACTGCTCAAATCTCAATCCGAAGCTTTTCTCCAGTGTTTGCCCTCCAAAACTCCTTAATTCAAAAATTTCAGAAGGCAGATGGCAAAAGCATTAGGAATCCACCTTGTCAGATGACTGGAACTGAGTAAAACAGCAGCTAATACTTCAAATGAATGCACATGAGGAGATGTATGTAATCCAAAAGTTACAGTATACAGTTAGAGTATTAGCTCCTTTTCAATTAATCTTGTAATGCCTACGAAGCTTACCTTATCTTCTTTATTGCATTTACCTTTTTTACCTTTATTACCTTATTGCATAACCTTTATGTACTAGGTAAAATGATTTGAAACTGACCAAACATTATGTATGATATTAAACTGTTTGAGTTCCTTAATGTATGTTTGATTTTATTAACAAAATTGATTTATATTTCTATTTTTATTGTATGTCTTTATTAACAATATGTCTGTCTGTCATTATTATGTTGTGTGTGGAGCTTTTCTTCCCGGGCCTCTACTGAAAATGGACATATATTCAGCTAGACTAGCCCGGTCAACAAATGTAAAATAAAAATAAATAAATAAAAGTTTTCTAACTAATGTAACTATCTCCTTCATCAGCTCTTCACTGCAATTGGTTGCTTTCTGTCATTACAAATCACATTAGTTCAAAATATTTTACTGCAAAAGTAGTAAGGTGTGTGTGCGTGTGTGTGTGTGTGTGTGTGTGTGTGTGTGTGTGTGTGTGTGTGTGTGTGTGTGTGTCTGTGTGTGTGTGTGTGTGTGTGTGTCCTCACATATGTGCAGACAGTGCAGAACACTACAGTACAGATAGCATATAATAGGAATAATGTCATTGGTACAACAGGTAGCACATGCCTTTGGTGCAGAAGGCTGTGCGTTCTATTCCCACCTCATGTAGATTAATAGCTAATACTGCAGTGCGGCCTAAGGGAGGTGCTGCACTCCTGAGTGTGCTGTCCGTTGGATGAGACATTAGACCGAGGCCACATCTGCTTGCACTGGTGGTAGGGCAGGTGGATGTAAAAACATCCCATGGCACCTACTGAAAAAAGTAGGGGAAATTCTCAATTGACCTTGCCAAATTTCCCCTAGTAGTATAAATACCACCTTGTGTATCCTTTGAAAAGAGACTTCTAGCCTAGCAGGACTAACCTAGTCAATAAAGGATAAATAAGAGTTACAGATTTCTTACATACTGCTAACTCAACAAAGCTTCAGTATTTTATTCTGATAAGCACTCTTCAGGAAATTCCCCATAATTTTTTTTTTATATAATTCATCAACATTAGACACAAATAAAGGTTGGCATATGTCTTCCTTATTTAGTTGTTGTGTGCATGTTTGCAGATGGTGGTAGTCTGACAGCCTATGGATGACATTTGGGAATTTTTTTGTTATTTTCACGTCTGGATTCAGAATACTTCTAATCTGGATTGTTCTTTCGCTTGCTAGATGTTTAACACTTTATAAATTTGTTCTGTGGGACAACATATTCTGGGGGTTATTTGCCAACTTTAACCTGTTCCAGCCTGCCATGGTTTGCAACATTCTATTGCTGTAATATTGTAACATTGAATGTGGTCCTGAGATGTTAGACTGTTCTCAGGTGTTGTTTGATGTTCCAGCCTGCTACAGGTCAGCAGCACTGTGACATTGTGAAGGTCTGACATTGTGGGGGGGGGGGGGGGGGGGGTCCAGTGACTTTAGTAGAAAAACTGCTGAACTTTGTTCAGTACCAGCTTTTATACCAGGTATATCTTCAACATGATATGTGCTTCTGGATTTGGAGCTCCAGAGCTTTGGAGTTCTTAAATTGAGGATTGTCAACTTTGACATGTTTCTAAGCTCTGCACCAAAGGTGCTGATTTCTTATGTAAGTGATTGCTTTCTGAAAATCTCTAAGAGGTTGAATGTATCTAGTATCGCCAAGAGCAGCAAAATATGTTAGTCTGTTTTGTATGTGTGTGTGTGTGTGTGTGTGTGTGTGTGTGTGTGTCTGTGTGGACTTGTAGGCCCAAACTTTTTGCTGGCATACATTTTGCTTTGTTTGGTCTTGGAAAAATTCAGACACTGTTGATTTAGACTTGCAGCCTAGGACATTGCTTGGTATATATTCAGTTACTGTTGATTTAAATTAATTGCTGGTTTAATCTGCTCCCATGTTAATTCTTACCTTTGTTTATTTTAAAATGTATTTGCTTGTCTTGTGATATACTTTACAGTATTGTGCTCAAAGTACTTATTGCTTAAACAACTCTGCAAAACATTTTAATATGGTTTATTTTTTAAACTGTTGCAACATATTTGCTGCTTCACACTGATGTACACATAAGTATTTACAATATAAACACTACAATAAATTCAAAGTGGATATTGCATTATATTGGAAACAGTTCTCATAAAAGTAGCTTCATATAATAATTGTTTAGACGGACCAAACTATCTATGGGATGAAATCTCTGCGTCTACATATACAGCAGCCCTGGTTATAGTGGTGCAAGGGTTAGTGTAGTTGTTTCTTAACTCCTGGATTGGGGGTTTAAACCCCCCCCCCCCAGGCTCCCACTGTTGTCTGGGTAGAGATTGCCTGTAATTGCTTTGCCTGTAAAGGCTGTTTCTTGGTACCCTAGATTAAATTAATACATATTGGTTGGGTTGAAGGTTATTTAAATTACCATGAAGCTGTCCCTGTATTTGCATTGTGGAACTGCTCTACTCTGCAGTGGAGAATCTGGCTCAGTCAAACTAACCCATTTAACACAGTGAAAGTATCAAACGCATAACTGATTTAATCTAACTTTTAATAAATTACATTCATAATAGCATTGCACTACATTTCAAACATGTATCTGAAAGACATTTTTATCCATAAAGGTCCAATAAAATGTACAGGTAAATGTTTTCCCATGTGTGGAAAGGTATCTCCCAAAATAATACTCTCAAATGTCACCTCATTTTAATAGCATGTATTCTAACATATGATAAACAAGTTTCACTAAACTGTAAATTATTTTGTTGTATTTCTTACACCCAGATTTATGACTGGCTCAGTCTGGATCACAGAAGATAATATTTGCTTCTCATGTGCTAATTTTCTTTGAGACACCTAGTGGCAAAGCATTTTATCTCTTAACATTTTCATTCTTCTCCAGAAGGAGAGTTTGTTTACCTGTAACACAACCATGCAACATTTGAGCTATAGCTCCAGCCAAAAATATAAATATATGGCTGTAACTGTATAATTAAGGACCTAAAGTTCTTTAATATTTTATTCAACTCATTAAATATACCACCAATTTCATATCAGCATCAAATTAGAGGTTCATATTATTGAAACAGCCATTCTCATATATTACATCTTTTTAAGAGCAATGAGTGAAATTAAATGGCAATTTTGTTAAAGGTTCTCAGTCTCAGCACTTTTATTTTGTGCTAGAATAGGTGCTCTTCTTTTTGTCAGGTTCCACTTATACATTAACCACCCCCGACTTGAAATATCAAGGGTCCATTTGAGATCACCGATTCCCCAAGGTGATTTTCAAATCAAGCAATAATGCCCTAAAGTGTGTGCATTACCAGGAAATAATGGACCCCCCAGGGAGTGCTGTCAGTCCTAAGGCCAGAGGAGGAAGGCCTCCCTATCCTTGGAATGTCTTGTATTTCCTAGTAAGGACCACACTGTTAGGTATTATTACTTGCTTTGAAAATGGGCTTAACATGAGATGGGTAAGGTCAATCTAACACCAAACAGGATAGGTTAATTCAAGCACCAAAAGGAAAATTGGCTAGGATTAAAATGGCCTGCTAGGGCAGCTAGCCTAGTACTTACCTATAAGTCTATCAAATATCAGCACATGTTTGTGTTCATAGGTTCATAGGTTTATACTAGGCTATCTGCCCTAAGGCATTTATAAGCCTAGCCCAAATTTTTGTGGCTTACGCCACCCCTTATATGAAAAAATACTGTGCCCATTAGTTTGCTGTGCCTCTGTCCAGCAGTGACACAGAGATGATTCCCGGGATAAACCTACGATCTCCCATCCACAGGTCAAGATTTCTCTTGAACAGAGCCAGTGAGGTGCTCTGCCTCACATGGATCGGGATTTTATTCCACAGCATAGGGAGTCTCTGAGTGATAAATCTATCCCTCCAGCACGTCCTATTTATATCCGTGCTAAGGTTTAAGTCGCTTGCTCTAGTGGTTTTGGTGGATTTGGATTTTTGAGGTGGAGCATGTCCATTAATTCGGGTTGGACATGGCCTTGTATGTCAGGCACATGTCACCTCTGAGCAGACGGTATGCAACTGAATAGAGCTGGAGTTTCTTCAATCTGGCAGCATATGACAAATTTTGGAGTCCCTTTATCCTTTTGGTGAGGAACTTTGGGGTCTCTCCAATTGCTGCAGATGTCGGGTGAGATACATCCCGAATGGGGCATTGTACTCGATCATTGGTCTGATAAGTGAAGAGTACAGGGGAACAATGACCTCACTAGATCTGGATGTGAATCCCTTCATGATCAGGTGGGCAATGTAGAAGGTCTTTCTAACCACTTTAGCAACGTGAGTGTCAAAAAGGCCACTGTCAACCTGGGTCCCCAGGTCCCTGATAACCTCTTCTGTGCTTAGTGGATTGCCACCTATATGGTAGCTTGGGGTTACCTTGTTTTTCCGAAGGGTATGACTATACATTTTTGGCGTTTAACTTCAGGCCATGGCTCTGGCACCAGCTATCTGTTTCCGTGAGTCCCTTCTGAAGGATATCCATGTCCGATGCACTTTCCACTATGGCCCAGTTTGCAGTCGTCTGCAAACTTTGTCAGCCAGTACTCCCATGTTGGCCTGTACTTCTGAGAAGTAGATGCCGAACAATAGGGGGCCAAGGACCGAGCCCTGTGGGACACCACTTGTGACCGGCTTGGAGTCTGACATAGCGCCAGCAACTCTAACCCTGTGGGTTCTGTCCTTAAGCCAGTTTGCAGCCCATCTTGTGACATATGGGTTTACATTTAAGCTGGTAAGTTTTTCTACAATACCCGAGTGGGGTATTGTGTCAAGGCCTTTGCAAGGTCAAGGTAGGCTGTATGGACTGCCTTTCCCTCATCAATGGCCTTGGTGACTGTTTCGAAGAAGTCGACCAAGTTCAAAAGGCATGATCTGCCCTTGACGAAGCCAAACTGGGTCGGGTCCAATGTCTGCAAGTCCCCTATATCTTTGTTTATGAGCTCCATTATGATCCTCTCCATAGCTTTGCAGACTAGACTTGTTAAGCTTATGGGGTGGTAATTACCAGGGTCTGTAGAGGCACCGCCTTTGTGGAGTGGGACCACAGTTGCCGTACGCCACTCCTTGGGCACATATCCTGTGGCAAGGCTGAGATTAAACAGCTGCCTTATGTGCGGGTTTAATTCCTCATTTAGCTCATGTAGCACACAGCCGGGGACACCATCCGGTCCCATTGATGCTGTGTTTTTAGCTTTAGAGAGAGCAGCTTTCACCTGCGCATTTGAGATGTCTGGGAGGCTACACTCTGCTGGGATAGTTATCTCTCCTTTAGGGGGGATAGGGGGGTGAAGTTTGCACTGAACCTGTCTGCCAGTATGTTGGCAATGTCTGTGGGTTCAGTGATTTTTGTATCATTTTGGACTAATTCTGAGCATATCTGGGAGTTTCCACCCAAGTTCCTAACATAGCTGAAAAAGGCCTTATGATTGTCCTTTGAATCCATGGCAATTTTTCTCTCAAAATTGGCCTTAGTTGATTTTATGAATGCTCGTATTTTTTTACTAATAATGATCAGGGGTGACTTCCCTTTTATGGATTTTGTTCTATCATGTAATAGCTTTCTCCTCTTATTGTAAAGTTTGTTAATGGCTGGGGTCCACCAGACTGGACATTTGCCCTTTGTGGAAAGAGTCTTGATTTTATTTGGGATTGCCTGATCCATGCAGTTCTGGAGGTGTTCATAGAAGGCATTTGTAAGAGCTTCCGCAGCTTTGGTTGTGGTTTCGACTGGCTCAGGGGCCTTGAAGGATACCACACCAGTCTTGAGTAGTGTGAGTGTGAGTAGTGTCTTTCGGCTTTTCCCGGTTAGGAGTCACCACAGTGGAACTCCAGTCCGCTAATGATGGGTAGTTGATTTTTATGTGCCAAGTTACCAGCCCTGACACACAACCTTCAACGAAGGTACACCCATTCATGCATGTCTCCACACAGAAGATGCTCTAGCTGAGAATTGAACCGGACAGTGTCTTACTGTGAGGCGACAATGCTACCACAGCACCACCACCGCGGTCATCAAAAAATCAGCACATATTAACATATATATATATATATATATATATATATATATATATATATATATATATATACACACACACACACACACACACACACACACACACGCACACAGACATACACACCATATGTGTATGTGTTTATTCAATATATATAATATATATTTTATGTATATATATATATAAATATATATATATATATATATATATATATATATATATATATATATATATATATTTATAGTATACTCCACCAAATACCGAGTAGTTAATTTGAACAGTAGTGCCAAATTAAGCACTACTGTAAAACAGTTTGGACGTGTAACCTTTTGAAGCTGTTTCCGCTGTTCTTGAGCTAAATCCATCTCAGAGGCTTGCACCTAATCCCAAGAAGATGACACAATAGCTGGAGCTTGCACAAAGTTTATCAGGTTCTGCCAGCAATACAATGCCTCCTGCTTCCACTAGGGTTATCACATTAATTCTGTAATAGTGTTATTCGCTAAAATCTGATTTGTCACAGGCAGTTTATGATGTAGCTTGCAGAAAGATTAATCTTTTTTTACCTTATGAGAATTAAATAATACTGTATTAAGACATTGTCTGTTGTTTAATGTCACATCATGGTATTTCACTATATAGCTTCTTAGTCTCACTGCAATATTTGAATTAAGAAATAAATGAAATTATGCTGTTTGACTATATAAAGTAATACACAATTATGATAGAGGCATTGAGAAAAAATAGAAAACTAGTTGGTAACTCTGTTAAGCTTGCTTCTTCTGAATTCAGCTGCAGGGATTTATGGGATTTGTAGTTAAAAGGAATGTTAACTTTAAATTCAAGAAAATTAGATTAAAAACAAAATTCTAAGCTGCAGGGAGTAGTGAGTTAAAAATTATTAAAACATTTTGCACTCTAGGATGAGCTTCACACTTAGTCAAGGTGTGAGACAGCTATTACCATTTGCTCCCCTTTAACAATGATTTTCAGAGTAGTTTCTGTATCTTTGACCTACGAACTTATACATTTGACCTGACTAGTGTACCTGCAGGATGTGGTTGGCTCCAGTGGGCTTCACGCTAGTCCATTCAACCTGCAAAGTGATTTATTATAAAGTGGAAGTCAAGGTTAGTGTTGAGTGGAGAAGCTGTGGACCATCCCCCATTCCCTTCACTCTGTGTTCTAGGCTGGCATTGAATAATTGTTTCTACTAACAGATGTACCAGCTCTGAATAGCCCTCATTAACACATTACCATTCCAATGACGACCTCAGTGCACAGAGCTATTTTGATATAATCTCAGCTAATTAATTGTTCCATGTCGTCTTCTTTACATAATTGAAGGCAAAATGTGACACGGAAGGATGTTTGTAGCACTTCAGCAGACAAGCATATCTGCAGATGGTAAGTGTGAAAGAATGCTGGCAGACAATGAAGCAATTGTACACACAGATTGTGCCACAGTTATATACACACAGAGATGCAAAGAGCATATCACTTCCAAATGTATTATGTACAGTAAAGAGAAGTAATGCAACAAACTACATACCCAGAAAACACAACTAGCAGCAAGTTACAAGCACATATAATTATAATGTTTTAATTTGACAAATAAAATAATACAGCACATGTACAATGGGCAGAAAGAAACAGGCAGTGCAAGAATTTCAAAAACAAGTAAGCTCAATGAAGCAGATGCAAGATATCTATTTGTTTGGGTAGGTATCCAAGAATTTGCATAGTTTTTTTTTTTTTTTTTTTTTTTGTTTTTTTTTTGTGCACGTGCTGTGTAACTTTGCAACAACTAAGCTACCACTGCAATATCACAGTAAACTTATGGCTTTGTGTTATACATTTATCCGACTGAGCCTTTATGTATAATACAAGATATTGTATAGCCTATTCAGAAACATGAGAGGTCATGTGAAAAAATCTAAAGCAGCTTCATTATTTTAAATGTGGCAACAGATGGGCAAGATACATTCATTTTTTAAACGAGGAGGGGGATTAATTCTGGAAACTATTAGATTTTTATTTTCCCAATTACTGAAGCAGCAAAGCATGTGCGTGTGTATGAGTAGAGTGTGTGTGTGTGTGTGTGTGTGTGTGTGTGTGTGTGTGTGTGTGTGTGTGTGTGTGTGTGTGTGTGTGTCTTGAGAACAAAGTGTTTTTACCTCGGATTTGTATGACTGAGACACAAATAGCAGAGCTGTGACCATGGATTCATGGGTCAACAGAGCTATCTTTACCACGATGGCTCAGACATCCTAACAATAATGTTCTATTTTTTGGGGGGATCCGGCTAGAATACTGACCCATGATCTCTGGTAGAAGATGAAGTAATTCACCCAGTGGCACTAAATACATGGATGGATGTTCCAAACCTGGAGGAATGTGCATGAATGCTGTCCCCACAACAAGAACATTCCAGTAGGACAAATAACATATCAAAGTGCAATTATAAAATAAGGGCCTTAAGCAGATGGAGGACTTGAGAAGTGTATGCAGAAGGAAGAGGGACTCTTTACAAAAAATATTTTCAGTGTAGTGCTGAAAGGAAACCAGCATTTGAAAACAAATTGGATGACTGGATCACAACATGAACAGATCTGAGAGGCATGCAGGATAGAAAGACAACTAGTACAGAGGGGTAAGGCTGTGAGCTGTAGTTCTCATGGTACAGGGTTTGACTCCCTCTGTTCTCATTTGCCTACTTCATAAGATTGAGCAAGTCACAGACTTTGCCACTGCATCACCCCTGAAAAGGGACTGTGTGCCCAGTAAGCCTAGTTAGTTATCAAATAATTATCCTTATTAAAAGGAGAAGGTTTCATGTACACATCAGCTCCAAACCCCAATCCAAAAGTGCCATATAGAATGCAAATCTACACAAAAGGGTGAAGGTATAAAGGAGAAGGAGGAAGACAGAGATTATTGGTGCAGATGCTAGAGATGCTGCACGTGGGGCATCTGGAAGGGATGAAGAATGTGACAGACATGAAGGTCATGCTGCAGGTGGGGCATCTGGAAGGGATAATGGATGTGAGAGGTATGATGGTCATGCTGCAGGTGGTGCATCTGGAAGGGATGAAGGATGTGAGAGACATGAAGGTCATGCTGCAGGTGGGGCATCTGGAAGGGGTGAGGGATGTGAGAGACATGATGGTCATGCTGCAGGCAGGGCATCTGGAAGGGATGAGGGATGTGAGAGACATGATGACCATGCTGCAGGTGGGGCATCTGGAAGGGATGAGGGATGTGAGAGACATGATGGTCATGCTGCAGGTGGGGCATCTGGAAAGGATGAGGGATGTTAGAGACATGATGGTCATGCTGCAGGTGGGGCATCTGGAAGGGATGAGGGATGTGAGAGACATAATGGTCATGCTGCAGGTGGGGCATCTGGAAGGGATGAGGGATGTGAGAGACATGATGGTCATGCTGCAGGTGGGGTATCTGGAAGGGATGAGGGATGTGAGAGACATGATGGTCATGCAGCAGGTGGGGCATCTGGAAGGGATGAGGGATGTGAGAGGCATGATGACATGTCCTCATCCAGACTTCCCCTTCTCCTCAACCAAAATTCCCAGATACTTGAAGCTGAGAACCTGTTCCACTATTTTCCTTTCTATCTCAATTTTCAGCTTCCTCTGAACTCTACCATTTGCTGCCATTACAGCCATCTTATCTGTACTCAGTTTCATCCCATGTACCTTCAGTTTTGCATTACATTCCCCTATCCTTTGCTAAAGTTCTTGCTCAGAGTCTGCCCGTAATGCCACATGATCTGCATATAGCAACTCTGTTTCTTAATGTTTTATTCAGCTCATCAAATAGACCATCAATCTCATATGAGCATCAAATGAGAGTAATTCCTTGAACTGTTGTGCTTTTTCTCAAGTCAAGATCGAGGTCTTCAGTCTGGTCTCTAACCTTAGAGCTTTCTCTAGCCATTGTGGCACAATCAGCTGCAAACAATGGCCAAAAAAATTAAACAGTTGGCACACAGCATAAACTATTTAATTGTTAAAGACTTTGCAATCACTGATTCTACCCCAATTTCCATTCCTTACTAGGAGGAAGTTAACATGAGTTGCATGTTGGCCACTGTTATGTGTGATCTTGTGACTGTCCCTGTTTCTGAACCATGAGTAGTCAACTATCACCCATTTGCCAGACAGAAGTCTAGAATGGCCTTTCCTTCTGTATTCCTTTTGCCCCACTGACCCGGGTAGCCCCCATATCCTGTTCTGTCTGTCCCAATATGTGTATTCAAGTCACCTGTTATTAACACCAATTCACATTGTCCTGCTTTATATAATAGGTCCTGCAACTGCTGTCTGAATGTACTCTTCCTCACTATCACAACCCTGTTGTGGGGCAAAAGCTGAGATTATGAATAGTGCCGTATCATTACAATGGAGTCTGATTGCTATGAATGTTTTACATATTCTGATGACATCCCTCAACAGCTTCTTAAGCCTCTCCCTCACCAGAATCTCCAAACCATTTCTAGCCTGTCCTTCTCCTGAGTAGTAAACGCAAATCCAAACTAGCAAAACCGAAACAAGAAAAGAAAACGAGCAGGTAATGGAATATCCAACTGTTTATTGTACGTAAGCACTTTCACTGAACAAAATACTTCATCTTCTTCAGACAAGTAAAAACTATTCACTTCCCAGTTTAAAAACCTAACACAAACCTGCTGAGTCAGTGGGCTGGGCCAGCCCAAGTACATGATGTCATGCAGCATTACCAGCCCAAGTACATGATGTCATGCAGCATTACCAGCCCAAGTACATGATGTCATGCAGCATTAAACATTTAAAGCAACATTGACTAATTAAACTATTTTGCCCAAATGATCGTCTTAAGCATCTAAAAAAGTTAATAAAAAAATTTACCATTTCCAACCCAAGACAAAAAATAAATACAAATACAATTGGGATGGTAAATGATGCTTAAAAATTGGCCATTGTTATATAAAAAATAAAAAAATAATGATAATAAATAAAGTGTGTACTGTGTAAATGTGTAGCATAGAAATACAAGGTGAGTCTTGTATGATGTATTTACATGTTTTTTTTACATTAACATAACGTAACTCAATTTAATAACATAACATAATATATTTCTATGCTACACATTTACACAGTACACACTTTATTTATTATCATTATTTTTTTATTTTTTATATAACAATGGCCTATTTTTAAGCATCATTTACCATCCCAATTGTATTTGTATTTATTTTTTGTCTTGGGTTGGAAATGGTAAACTTTTTTATTAACTTTTTTAGATGCTTAAGACGATCATTTGGGCAAAATAGTTTAATTAGTCAATGTTGCTTTAAATGTTTAATGCTGCATGACATCATGTTCTTGGGCTGGCCCCGCCCACTGACTCAGCAGGTTTGTGTTAGGTTTTTAAACTGGCCCAGCCCACTGACTCAGCAGGTTTGTGTTAGGTTTTTAAACTAGGAAGTGAACTTGTCTGAAGAAGCTGAAGTATTTTGTTCAGTGAAAGCGTTTACGTACAATAAACAGTTGGATATTCCACTGCCTGCTCACTTTCTTTTCTTCCTTCTCCTGAGTAGTAGACACTGGATCCCAAGGCAAGTGGCTTTGCTGCATTGCCCTTCCATCTTTTCTCCTGAATACATAGGATGTCCAAGTTCCTCCTTACCATCATGTTATTCACTTCCAAGCCTTGTCCTGTCAAGAACTTGTATTGAGTGTTGCAATTCATTAGTTGATTGGTTTTACATCCATCTTTCATTCAACAAGCTGGGCAACTAGGCCAGCCAGTAGCTTATTGCCCAAAGGCTTCTGGGCTTTATGATGAGTACACCAGCCAACAGGAGCACATACACTGTTAGCATGGGTCCCTGGTGTAGGTCAGAGGTGCAAACACAAACTGCTGGAAAATCCAATATAAGATAATCCAAAACACGACAAACGCTGAGAAAATATCACCTTTATATTCAGTAAAGCTTTCGGGTTACAGGCCCTTTTTCAATACTAATACAGGTTTCATTAAAAAAAACATACATACATTTAAACAGGAGCCAAAACTATCACATGACTTGCAACCTAAATCATGTGACAAACATAATACATACAACTTCAAACTATTAAAATTCTTTGATACAAATATCATACATCCAACTCATATCCTAACTACATTTTCATAAACTAAACTAATTTAATTCAATTTATTTCGCTGTATTTTAGTTAAAATAGCTTTCAACGTGACGGCAGAATTTAAACCCGGTGGATAATCAGCTGCCAATCTTAATATCCACTCATATTCCTTTATTTCTAAAAGGTTATTAATATCACCCCCCTATATGATACATAAACCATATCAATAACTCTAAATTTAAATTTATGGTCAAAATTATGTGTGATTATATGTTTATACAAGGCATTCCTATCAATTGCCCTTCTTATTTCAGACTTGTGCTCGATAATACGTTCTTTCAATTTTCTAGTGGTTTTACCCACATAGAAAGATGAACATGAAGTACATGTTGCCAAATATACCACATTACTACTAACGCAGGTAGCCACTAAATTAAATGTATAGTCCCTATGTGTTATGGGGTGTGTAAAAACATTACTATCATTACTATCTATAATATCTGCACAACAACTACAATTCAAACAGCTAAATGTACCCTGCTTAGAAAGACTATGCTGAACATTCTTATCTTTAAAGTCTTTATAGCATAATTTACTCTTTAATGTTCTCATGTTTTTATATGAAAAAAACGGCCTAGTGCCTAAAATAACCTTAACTTCCTCAGAAGCCATTAGTACTATCCAATATTTTTGAATAATTCTTTTAACTAAGTGCGTCATGGTATTATACGATGTAACGTATCTGATTTTATCTACCTTCATGTCGCACCTAGTAGAATCAATTGCTGGTTCTTCGGATAAAAGAAATGTGGGTTTTAACTTTGTCTATCTACTATGGTTTCAGCTTTAATAGCCTCCAGTATTTCCATATTATAGCCACTAGATATAAATTCATCCAGTGTTTCATCTAATTGTGATAAAAAATATGTGCCCTCAGTATTTAATTTACTAATTCTACCAAATTGTGACCTCACTATGCCTTTAAAAATATGGGGTGCATGCATAGTAGTATTATGTATATATCTACATGCATGGACATCTTTTTTATGCACAGTAGTATAAATACTATTACCTTTTCTACCTACTTTCAAGTCCAAAAAACTTATAGAACTGTTGGAATATTCCATCTTAAAGTTTAGAAATTCTGTGGAATCATTTAAAAACTGCACATATTCATTTAATTCAGCAATGGATCCTCCCCATATTAAAAAACAATCGTCCACAAATCGTTGGTAAAACAAAACTTTCTCACTCAATGAATTAACTTTATCTAGAACATGTATCTTTTCCCACTGGAATAAAACCAAATTTGCGTAGGTGTTGCCCACTGGAGTACCCATCGCTACACCTGCACATTGTAAATAAAATTGTTTATTAAACAAAAATATATTATTGCTCAAAACTATATCCAGTAAAAGACAGATATTCTCTGTCTCTCTTGCTGTTAATGAAGGTTGTCCTAAAAGAAAATCATGAATGGAATTAATCTCATATTCGTTCGGTATCACCGTAAATAAAGATGTTACATCTAAGGTCACAAATAAAACATTATCTCCATGTAGAATGTTTGTACTTATACCATTGAACCAACGTTTTAGTTTTAAAATAAAATCTGTTGTATCCTTCAGCACAGTATTACATTGTATTAAAAGAGGTTGCAGTTCTTTCTGCAAATATACTGAAATAGGCTCCATAAGCCAACCATTGCCCGAAACAATAGGCCTCATTGGAGGATCTACAAGTGACTTATGTATTTTCGGTATGCCATAAAGTTGAGGTATAGTGGGACATGAAACAGTAAAAAAATGGAATAAATCCAAATCTATGTCACCACTAAGTTGTAAATCATATATCATCATATTTACAGAACTAATATATTTCTTTACATCAGCAGAAGTTATTGCTTTAAATGCAAGGGTGTCGTCTAGCAAATTAGATACAGAATGTAGATATTTATCCCTGTTCATAATTACAATGACCCCACCTTTATCTGCTTGTTTGACAATTATATTATTATCCATTTGCAACTCTTTAAGAGCTAAAAATTCATCATATGTTAAATTGTAACTTTTTTAATTTTGTTAGCATACAGTTGCCTAAGTTCCCTCTCACATAGATCATGAAATGCTGCTAATATAGGAATGTTCAAAGGTACAAAAGTACTGCGTCTTCTACATACAGACTGACTATATGCATTGTCTTTAAACATCACTTTAAGATTTACATTTCTAATAAATTGCTTGAGGTCAGTTAACACTGAAACTAAATCATCAGCAGATGTAGGAATAAAACTCAGCCCTCTCTGGAGCAAAGTATAATGAGGTGCTTCTAAAATAAAGTCGGATAAGTTCAGTATACCTTGTTTTATCTGCGAAGCATTTTTGCCTGCTTGGTTGGACTGCTGTTCCTGCTCTTCAATGAATGTACTGTCTGCTTCACAGGTGGTCGCCCTCTCAAAATAGACCGTTCCTTTATCCTCTCTGGTTGCTCGAGGGTGAAGCGCTTCTGAAAAATGTAGATTGATGTGTTTTCTTAGCATCAGTAATTTTCTTGCTGGCATTAGAGCTCCTTGCTTCCTCAGATAAATGTCCATTTACGTTGGTATCAGCTGATTCTGACAAATTCAATGTAGGTGTGGTCATGGCTACACTAGGTGATTCATCTATTGTTGGTTTTCCAACAGGCGTATTTTTCATCACCAGTTCAGGGAAATCATCTAAAGTATCCATGAATATTTTCTGTCCAACAGGTACTTTATTTTTCAGAGGTAAAAAATCATCCTTCGGCCAAGAAAAGATGTTACCTCTTTGGAAGTCTGTTATATCACGCAACAATTTGCGCTTTTTAGTTGCCTCTAAACGATCTTCCAATGCTTGTAACCTGTCAAGCATTTGTTGATAGGAATTAATCATGATATTGAAACTAGGCATAGCCATAATTTCGTTCTCCATTTTCATGATCTCTTCCTTTAGTTCTTTTTCATTATTAGCAAAAACTTAATTCATAAGTACCATGTAATCTAAACTTAATTTAATGTTAAATTGCTGCCAGTTTTTAAGCAATTCAGGATATGCATTCCCATACGAGGGCATTTTTAAAACCCTCAGCCCCGAGGTACTATGCCTTTCTCCAGATACGCCAAAAAGCTAAAATGCTGCCATTGCAAGCGTTTAAAAGCACTCACTTTCCTCTCCAATAATTGTAGTTTCTTACTAAAGTCTGCTGCATTTTCCATATTCATGGACCCAACAGTCTCAGTATCCATAGTTGGTGTAGAAAAATATTGTAACAATGGATTGACTTCATTAGTTAACATGGATTTAAGGGAATTCATATTATCCATAGAATGGCTGCAATGACTCTCAATATGTTCTCAATGAACAGCAAATAATAATGTTTAAATGCAAACACAAACTGCTGGAAAATCCAATATAAGATAATCCAAAACACGACAAACGCTGAGAAAATATCACCTTTATATTCAGTAAAGCTTTCGAGTTGCAAGCCCTTTTTCAATACTAATACAGGTTTCATTAAAAAAACATACATTTAAATAGGAGCCAAAAATATCACATGACTTGCAGCCTAAATCATGTGACAAACATAATACATAAAACTTCATACTATTAAAATTCTTTGATACAAATATCATACATCCAACTCATATCCTAACTACATTTTCATAAACTAAATTAATTTAATTCAATTTATTTCACTGTATTTTAGTTAAAATAGGTTTCAATGTGACAGCAGAATTTAAATCTGGTGGATAATCAGCTGCCAATCTTAATATCCACTCATATTACTTTATTTCTAAAAGGTTATTAATATCACCCCCCATATGATACATAAACCATATCAATAACTCTAAATTTAAATTTATGGTCAAAATTATGTGTGATTATATGTTTATACAAGGCATTCCTATCAATTGCCCTTCTTATTTCAGACTTGTGCTCGATAATACATTCTTTCAATTTTCTAGTGGTTTTACCCACATAGAAAGGGGAACATGAAGTACATGTTGCCAAATATACCACATTACTACTAACGCAGGTAGCCACTAAATTAAATGTATAGTCCCTATGTGTTATGGGGTGTGTAAAAACATTACTATCATTACTATCTATAATATCTGCACAACAACTACAATCTAAACATCTAAAACATATAACTTGTGGGATATATTTGGGTTGCACAGATAGGCTTATAAAGGCCCTAGTGGTCATTAGCCTAGTATACACCTATGAATCTATGAACCTATAAATATTGATAAAAGGAAGGAGATGTCTTAGATAGAAGCTGCAGTTTGAGGCTGTTAAAAATGAAGAACAGCATCTGTAAAGTACCTTTATGGCTCACCACTGAGGTCTCTTTGACCAATATAGTACAGAAAACGACATACCAGGAGGTGAATGACAAGGAACATGATTTGATGGAAGTCTATATATGGTGACATAGGTAGCAAGGATGGTCAAAGTCAGCATGGAAAGAAAACTGGCAGATGGGATCAAATGGGGGAGGGAGTGGAAGAACAAAATCATCTGCATGTATGTCACTTAGTAGAAGTTGGTCAAAAGGTATATATAAAAGTCAAATATTAGATGAAGGACATGACATGGAAAAAAAAACAGGAGAAAAAGAGCACTAAGTCAGTAGGCTACTTCCTATGATGTTAAGTGAAGTGGCTTAAGTACATGATTGATCCCTGCTAGATTTACAAGGTGAGAACTATTAAGTGCTTGTGAAGTGAGACAGGAACTTTTAAGTTTATCTAGTAAATGGTGAATATATCTTATGGTTCCTGTGAACACGTGCCCGGTATTGTTGCTATGTTCGTATATGAATGACTATGAAATGGGCCTATTCAGCAGGCTGGTGATGAACAGAGGGGTCAAGGAGTGGTTCAGGTACATCAAGATGGCACAAGGAAAAAGCTAGCTGATGACCTGCTTGTAAATGGTGCACGTCTAAAGATGGCAGTACCTGACTACCTATATGTATTATTTTGTTTTTTATTCATTCATGTTATCATTGTGATACTTGTTCATCCAATCAAAATTTAGATTCAGAATTTTGTTTCATTAAACTTATGATGCTGTTATTCATAGCAGGGGGCTTTTCAAATGACTTAAGGTTATCTGTGAATAGCGGCAGTACATGGTTATGCAAATAAGGTCAGTGAAAGTCATTTACAATCAATAAGGAAAAGCTAAGTATTTTTTGAAAACACATCCACCTCATGCAAAAGACTAAATTGTGTAACATTCAGCATTGCAAATTACTTTGCCAGAATTTGATGGGTTGCCTTACTGTATTTTTTTCTTTTTGATTATCGTGAGCGAGTTTGGCTAAGTGCAGTCATGCTTAAAATGTTTAAAGAAAGATGCAGACTGCGTGGCACTTAAAACTGATGTTTAAAAAAAAAAAAGAAAAGAAAAAGGGTTTATAATGTTTTATGTAGGGGGTTCCTTTTGTAGACACCCTGATGATATCTTTAAACAATGGAAAGGGGGAAATAGGAAGGAATGAAAAAGGGGAGAAGAACAAAGGGGGGACACACAAGGAAAACATAAAGAGAGTTTGTGCTAGAGGAGGCGGGAGAGGATGGGCTCTATGTTTTTGTCAGGGGATAGACCTCACACATTTTTTCAATTTTTTTTAATATATATATATGAGAGGGTAGTGTGGTGGGAAATAGGTAAGAGTGTGTAGGAGAAAGGATAATATTACTCCTACTCTGTTGCTAAAGCTTGGAACTCCCTACCTGTTAACATCAGAATAGTAACTAATCTTTCTTCCTTCAAATCCTTCCTAAAAAATACTTAAGCAAATCATGGATATGTTCCTGCTCCCATTCCAGATGAAACTGACTATGTTTGTACTGTCTGAACTCTGACCTCTCCGCTCATTCATTCACAACCTCTCTCTCTCTCTCTCTCTTTTTCTCTGCTCTTCTGTCTCCTCATCCTTACTGATCTAGCCTTTTTCTTATAAGCATATCTTTACAACTTATAAAATTTTAATGCTGTGTCTTCCCTCCCTGCTTGAACTATGTATCCTCTTGCCTTCCATCCTCTTATATCCCCCCCTTTATCTCTCTATCAGCTCTATCACATTATCTGCCTATACTTTACCCCCTTGTGTGTCCTATTAAAGTACTCAACACTTACCCAGTTGTTAAATTAAAAGCACAATCTCTTTCTCCTTAACCCTCACTCTCTCTCTCTCTGTCTGTCTTTGCACCTCTGCATTAAAAGACTGAACTAGAATACATTTTATTTCACAAAGATTATACTATATCATTTGTACCTTAAAAGAATGTACTGTAAAGCCTGCTTCTTACATGTCTTACTGTAACTGCTTTACTGTACTGTATTGCTTTCCTCTTACAAGTTTTACTATAACTGTAATTATTACATTTGTACCTTATGTTTTGTTTATCCTGTATGTAAATTTTGTAACATGGAGCTTTTCTCCCTAGGCCTCTGCTGAAAAGGGGCTCTTTTCGGCCCAGTTGGACTTTCCCAGTAAACAAATGGCAATTAAATAAGGGAAGGAGTACTATGGAAGTGCCACACTTCCAGCAGAATTCCCAGTCCACAGAGCCTCAAACACATTTACCGCCAGATGGTGTCACGGTGGAGGACCCCAGTTTGAGCTGGTAGGGGCCTGTTTGAATTGGAGGGTTGGCAGCAAGTAGGAAATCATGTTTTCCACATGCTAAAGAGAGGCTTTGACTGGCTGATATCTCCTGTCCACTACCTGCACCAGTACAACTTCTACAAATCTCCAAAGACCCCTTTCAGTGAGGATTGACAGGCTGCCAGGTGCCAGGGTACCTGCAGGACCAGTGCCTCCACCACAACTCTGCAAGGATGTCCCCAGAGAGACAGAAGGTGATCATTCTCTAGCCTGGTAGGTACATGCCTGACCTGTTCCTGAAGGCTTTGAACCTGTAAAAAAGGAAAATAAATGGGAAAGAAACAAAAAAGATAAAGGAGAAAGAATTGCATAATCAAAATAAGAAAAACAGAGGAAAAAAAGGGTGGAGAGAGACAAAAGAAAAAAATTCACAATAAATCCATACATCATGATTACATGCCATGTCATACAGTACTAAAATACTGCAGGAAAATCTTTATTGAAATAAAACTTGTGTACGGGAAGTGCTTATGCATACAATGGGAGTAGTCATTTGGGAAGCGCTTTTGTACTGGAGAAGAATGATATGAGTAGGGTTTATGCATTCGTCAGAATGTGTCTCTCTTGAGTTACGTACACACAATGCATTCGATACGGTACTAAAATTATCCATTATAATTATTCAAAGAAATCAGTTAAAAACAGCGTAATGCCGTCTATATTTACATATTTGTATAATTAGCTTTAACTCTTCTACCCTTCTTTGTTGTTGCTGGTGATTATACTCAATCTCTTCCTCAACTGTAATTAGAAGAGAGAGGACAGTTCTTGTTTACATGTATTTACACTTGGGTTTATATATATATATATATATATATATATATATATATATATATATATATATATATATATATATATATATATTGACTTTGCCAAAGCTGCATAAGATCGGAAAGTTAAAAGACCAAATCCCATATAAATGAAAAGAAGTTACTGACGTGTAGTGAGTCACAACACCATACAATAGATACAAAAATTCCCTTACTCTCAAGGTAGTGTGATCTCAGAGTTGGTATATTTAATTTTCAGGGGTGTAGGGGGTGCAGGGGGGCTTGCCCCCTGCAAAACTGAAAGACAAAAAATAATTGCTTCTTTTTCCTTACCACGACATGACCATTTCACTTGTGATTCTCTGAGGCTATGCACACTTTATTGCAGAGTGGTTTATGAGGTATGTTTCTAATAGAAATACATAGTGCATACATACAATAGAGTGGATGTGCTTTTAGTTTATATGAGATTTGGCCTTTTAACTTTCCTATCTTATGCAGTTTCAGCAAAGTCGGCTCTGCAATGTTGGATTCATTTATATTGGTTTTCATTCTTCTGAAGTAGACCCATATATGTGTATGTGTGTGGTGTCTGTGTGTGTGTGTGTGTGTGTGTGTGTGTGTGTGTGTGTGTGTGTGTGTGTGTGTGTGTGTGTGTGTGTGTGTGTGTGTGTGTGCGTGCGTGCATGCGTGTGTGTGTGTGTGTGTGTGTGTGTGTGTGTGTGTGTGTGTGTGTGTGTGTGTGTGTGTGTGTGTGTGTGTGTGTGTATATAGATATATGGATGTATATAGGTCTACTTCACTTCACCTAAAACTCATTTGACCGAGACCAAATCACGTAAATTTCAAATTACCGACAACTAACTTGACTGACTCTCATTTCACCGAATGTTAAACTATAGACATGATGTGGGTTTCTCTGCAACTGTGACTTGCTTGTGATAAAAATAATTACTGTAACTTATGAAATCTGATAACGTTATATTTGAGGCCATAAAAGATTTTATATTTGTCTAGACTAACTTTGCTCAAGAAGGTAAGGCGGATGGATTGAATTTAAGGGATCTAATATAATTGAAGTAAAGTAATACCCAGTTAGGGTGCCAGGCATCTGAGGTATTAATATAGTTTGCTATCTTAATAATTCTACTACTTTGAATAATATCATAGTAAAGTTTGAAGTCAGGAAGAGAAATACCACCCAAATCCTTCGGGTAAGTAAGTTTAGAGTACGAAATTCTCACCGATTTAGGAGACCAAATAAACTTAGAGAAGGTTGAGTGTAATTTATTGAAAAAGTATAGAGGGATAATCAAATTAGTTGAGTTGAAAATATACAAGAATCTGGGAAGGATATTCATTTTTATAATAGTTGCACGTGCCAGAAAGGGAAGCTTAAGTTGAGACCATCTCTTTAAATCCCATTGCACCTCCTTCCAAAGAGAAGAAATGTTCTCCTGATACGAAATAAATTGATCAGTTGAGAAAGTTACCCCCAGGTAACGAAGACTTGAATTAACTGGAATAACATCAGAGGAAAAATTTAGGGGATATGGTGATGTGATATTAACCAGAAAAATTTGAGATTTGTTTTTGTTAACTTTGTAGTTGGCAAATTTAGAGAAGATATTAATGGATTTCATGATTTTCTCTAAGTCCGAATTTGGTAAAGAGAGGTAAATACTTATATCATCCGCAAATGCCGAGAGGGGGATACTAGTTCTAAATAGCTTGGGGATGATCTGATGAGTTTTTTGTTTAATAAGAAGGAAGAGAGGCTCTATATATAGATTAAATAATAAAGGAGAGAGAGGGCAACCTTGTCTCGTACCATTAATTATGTTAATCCTCTCAGATATACCATTATTAATATGTAGTGTTGTATAGGCTTTGTGGTAAATGGTCTCAATAAATTTTGTGAACGATGTAGGAAAGTTAAATAGAGGTAGAATAGAGAGTAAAAATTTCATACTCATTCTATCGAAGGCCTTAGAAGCATCTATTGCTAGAGTGTACAGGGGGTACCTAGCTAAAGACGAGAAAGTTATCATAGCTTCTAAAGCTAAAGTATGATCCGAGGTCTGTCTATTTCTAATGAAGCCCGATTGTTCTTTAGAGACTATACTAGGTAGCAGTACTTTAAGTCTATTGGCAAAAATTTGGGCCAAGATCTTTAAGTCTACATTAATAATGGATATGGGTCTAAAATTTTCCGGTTTGGTAGAATCTGCTTTACCTTTAGGGATAAGAATAGTCTTAGATGCATTGAAATGGGGATCACTTATACCCTGGTGGAGAATATGATTATAAATCAAATATAAAGCCTGTGAGAACTTGCTGGGATATAATTTGTAGAATTCTGCTGTGAATCCATCAGGACACGGGGCCTTATTCAATTTGAGGTTATTGATCACATCCAGGACTTCCTGAGAAGTAATTTATTTATCTTACAAGGGAAATTGATCCGTATTTAGTTTTGGGAAAGATAATTCTTTAAGGGTATCATATAGCACGAAAAAATCGATAGGGTCATTAGGTGAGCTATAGAGCTCAGTGTAAATTTTTTGAAAGATTTTTGTCTTTGCTAAAACTTTTGCAGGCGTTCATTTCCCTCCAACCAATACATCTAAATCCCAATTTAACTCTAAATGGTAACTTGATAAATCTGGACAATTTCCCCCTTATTAAGGATAAGTGCATGGCAGACTTTTTCTTAGTCAAACATCTGAAGTTATCCGAGATCAGGCAAACCTTTAATTTATCCAATAAATATACTTTAATAACTAGACAAATCTTTGAACTATTGAATCCATACTATGATCATCCTGACTTATCTAGAGAAAATATCGAAATTGCCAAGGTTATTTGGAAACTTCTTCTGCTAAAAAAGAAAATGACTTCCAATGTATATAAGTTATTAATCTCTATCAGATCTAACAATTTGCCAGTATTTTCTAAATTCTGGTCAGATAAGGACCCGAGTATAACTCCCGCACTAATGAAAGAGGCTTTCAAATCAAGTATTAAATATATCCCTTTTAAAAAATTATTTTATACGCAACTCATGATCACCAATAATGCGTATTTAACACCTGCAATCATTAATAAAATTCATCCCAACTCGTCTTCTCTGTGTCCATTTTGTAAGGATCAAGTAGCCGATATATATCACATTTTCTGGAGTTGCAAATGTGTGTACAGACTATGGTGTGCCCTTAAAGTTATTCTGGAGAAAATGGGATACGAAAAATCAACACTTTCTTGGCAATTTGCTTTATTACATATCCCTCCTGATAATATTCTTAAAGCTCAGCTCAAGGTGGTGATTTCAATTGTCATATTTATCAAATATTATATCTCATTGCATTGGAAGTGCCAAGCCGCACTAACATGGGAAGGTCTAAAGGAATTGGTAATTAGGCATATTAGGGCACAAAAGTATCTCTTTTATAAAGGTAATCACAAGTTCTGTTCTGAAAATTTTTGGAATGTATTTTTTGATTGTCTTTTAACCTGAAACACTTTTCATTTTTGTATTATATCTCCTTAATGTATTATCTGTTGTATATATTGTGAATGATATGGGCAATATAGTTTTTGTTGATGTTTGTACAGTGTTCTTCTGTGGTTTGTATTGTTTGTCTATAAGATAATAAAATAAAAAGATTTTCAAAAAAAGAAAAAAAAAAATAATAATTACTGTAACTTAAAATGCTGACTGTCAGAATACCAATAGTCATGTAGATGTTGTAGTGTTTCTAAATGTGGGTATGTCTCTACATTTTTATGGGAAGTACCTACAGTAATATGGTGGATGTTTTGTGCGTTTCCAGCACTAGTAGCAGCATGTGGAGTACTGTAAGGCAAGTAAAAGGTATATGCCCTTTTCCCCACTCTAGTGATATCCCTGACGTACCCCACTCTAACAAAGATATAACAAACCCATCCTTAAGACTGATAGTATTGGGACAAGGCTGGGTTACTGAAATTATGTCTATGTATGTAGAAAAGCATGTTAGACTGGTATTGAATAATTATCGTATTGTTTTAAATGATGCAAAACAGTTTCTATCAGAGCTATATAGCGAGAGTTCTTATGTTAGGCAGATGTTTGTTTGTTACTCTTGATATCTGTTCATTATTTACAGCGATACCAAATGATGTGGGGCTGGAATATTTGAAAGGATTTCCCTTAACACATAGTACTTACAGTCTGTTTAAGATTGATGTACTATGTTTATTCGTAGAAACTATCTTGGAGAACAATGTATTTATGTTCTCTAAGAAGTATTTTAGACAGAAGGTAGGTATGGCTATGGGGACTCCATGTGCAAGCAGCTATGCTAATGCTGTCTTGGAATATTGGGAGTCCCTATATGCATTAGCTAACAATGAATATCTGCCATATATTAAATTCTACTGTCAGTTTGTTGACGATGTTTTTATTTTGTGGAGAGGGGATGTATATGGCTTAGAAAGATTTGTGAAGTATTTACATGACACAACTTCCTTCCTTAAGTTTTCCTTGAGATATTCAGAAGCAAATATTGATTTCTTGGATATAAACCTATATAAAGATGAAATTATGGGTATTCTGCGCACTAGATTCAGGAAAGAATGCCACAGTAACCATATATTACATCAAGATAGTCTACATCCACCATATGTCTATAGAAATATAGTTCGGGGCCAATTGATGAGACTGTCATGCTTGAATAATGGTGACTGTCGTTTTCTTAGAGAAGTGGAAGTTATGAGGAGAGAATTGTTGCAGAGGGGTTATAGACATAATGAGATACAGACACAAGTAGAGAATGTGATGAGGGTAAAAGACACCACGGCAGCATCCTATTTTTCTACATTTAATAAATGCGGATAACAACAAATGAATGAACATACGAGAAAATCTTCTAGTGTTTCTTTGTTGGACTCAGATAATATAGCTGAAATCTGTGACGTAATAAAGAGAAATGGGCACATTTTAACATCGGCCCCAGAAGTAAATAGTGGTATAGGTTCATGTCCTAGCTTTGTTTCTAGACATAGGAGTTCCTTAAAGAGGCTATCATGTTAAGGAGAAAAAGGAACATGGTGAGATGGGCAAGAAAGGTACCCTGCCATGTATGAGCTGTAATTTATGTGGCTTGATAAATACGAGCAATGTCTTTCCTCATCCTGGGACAGGTAAGAGGTATGAGTTTATGGTGAAAGCTACATGTAGATCTAGACATTTAGTTTATTTAGCACAGTGTTCCATGTGCCAGAAATTGTATGTAGGAAAAACAAATTGCACACTAATAGAAAGAATGAGAGAGCATGCTAGAGATATAAAACAACTGAACACTGCCGATTCTCTAGCTCAACATGTCCTACAGACATCTAACAAACACATATGTAAGTTCCATATTACTGAACAAATAAGAGATGCTGGGAGAAAGGGTGACATTGTAAATAGAACTGAAGATAGGGAGTTGGCTTGGATACTTAACTTACAAGCAGACAAAGAAGATGGACTTAATGACAGGGTCTCTTTAAGACCTATACTGAAGAAAAGGAGACCACAGCTGGTTATTAATGGGATGTGAGCATGTGATATGTTTTAATTACATTCATTGGTGAATTATGTCTTAGTTTTTACTACTAATAGAGTGTTTTTACTTTGTAATATGGTCTGATGAAGTGGTTTTATCCATGAAAGCGCTTACCTTATGTTAAATAAAGACTTCTCTGCCTTTTATACTTGTTTTTATTTCAGATTCTTCATTTTAGAAGTTTTATTTTTTGTTTTTATTTTTGTAATACATTCCATTAGTTCACTATATGGAGTGACAGCTCTATCAGGCCATTAATTCACTTCTGGAGTCAGGCTTTAGGTGCCAAGCATGCCTTCATTCTCATGAGAGTCCTCCCTCCTGGTTTAACTCTCTCCCACCTTTGCTGGAAGCTCCTTGTGTTTAGTTACACATGAATTGGGACAGTCTACTCTGATTTACAGGCAACATGAGACGCCTAACCTGACAGATGCTCCTGATGACATGCCAACACTCTGAATGGGATTATGAGATTATGGGATTATGAGATTATGGGATTAATGGTGCAGCACATCACACCACTTTCCTCTCCTCAGGATGGCTAAACCATGAACAGACCCTCAGTTGCACCCACCCCACCTGACCCATCCAGAACTTTAGATGATAACCAAATCTGGGCCATATGTGTCAGTCAAGGCCAAAGAAACATAGATTTCAATGGTTTATAATGTCACCTGGCCTCACACAGTTTGCTCAGTTCTCTACCTGTTAGACAAGCTGGACATCCTACTGAATTTACATTTTTTTAACCCACCCCATATAAAATTGAATTATACTACTACTTATGTAATATTATACTATTTTGCAGAAACATTTTAATTTTGATTCTTATATATTTTTTTAATGTTGAGTCTAGTTCTGCACAGGCTATTGCAATGACAGTAATATTACAATTTACTGCTTGGGTAAAGTTTGTTTTAGATGCTTTGTAGCAGTATAAAATAAAATGAACTTCTTAAATGCCAGTCATGCTAAGTTAATCATGGCTGGTACATTCAAGACACTGAGACACTAGTTGCATCTAAAGATTCTGCAATGGTTAAGAAATGCCTACCAGTACTAATGACATCGCATTCTACCTCTGCTTTGAACATAGCATTGGCTTGTTCAGATGTCTCCATACCTGCATCTCAAAACAATTATTTTTTTTTTCCCCCTTTACCAATATCGATACAGCTTCAGGAGAAGGTTGTAATTTGAAACAATCAACCAATGGAAAGATGCGGACAGAGTACAAGCAGGGGAAGAAATCCAAGTATTCAGAATATCCACAGGGTTTATCAAGGTCTGAACACCAGGAGTCAGACAGAGAGTATGAACAACAAACTCCCTATAAGGTAGACTGTATAATATTGTTGCATGGCAACTTAATATTGTAGATGTAGGTTTGAATTTATCATCTTTTCAATTAACATTTTAATGTATAGTGTTCTGAAGAAAGGTCTTAATTTTATACCTTCCACTTGTGGTGATATTGGTGAGGCTGTTACTGAATTGCATCTCTCTGTAAGGGAATTGAATTTAAAAGTTCTATTTAATAGGAAGGTTAGCGTGCCTTTCACAAAATACAAGCTGAAAAATTGTTTTCTACCCGTCAGTCAACCGTTAGTTTTGGCATTTCAAAATATGTATGAAAAATAGCTTTATGGGTTATTTTATAAAGAAAATGGCATTAAATATTATAACTTTACTCAAACTGAATTTTTAGCTTTGAAAGAGTTGAGAAATAATAATGATATTATTATTATTAAACAGACCGATAAGGGAGGGGCTATTGTAATTATAGATAAGAACAGATATCATCAAAGTATGTTACAGTTGTCTGATACTGAAACCTTTCTTGTTTTAGATTTTTTATAGGTTCAGCAATTGATTTATAAACTTAAAGTATATTTATATGATTCACAGGTTAATAATTCCGTCTCCCTGGATGATCATGGATGTTTCTAATCCAGTTATTCCTATAATCTATGGTGTACCTAAAATATATAAAAATATTACTTCTTCTCCAATGAGACCTATTGTTTCAGGTTCTGGCTGGTTTTACACAGATTACTTCTGTTTATTTAGAAAATGTTTTGACTAACATTGAGCTCTGTTCTGAGTTTTATCAAAGATACAAGGGATTGTGTTTCTTAGTTATATTTATGGCAATCTAATAGATTTAAATATCTGTGTAATGAAATTATATTAGTAACATTAGATGTGAACTCTCTGTTTACTGTGATTCTGAATGAATATGATGTACAAGCTGTTAGGCAACATTTATATAGATTATACTGATAAATCAACTCACCAAATACAAACTATATGTCTGCTATTAGACTTAGTTTTATGCAATAATGTAGTGTTATCTCATAAAAAGTATTATCATCAAATTAATGGAGTTGCAATGGATAATTCAGTTGCTAACACTTATGCTAACATTTAACTTTCTATGTGGGAAGAGGGGCATATTTTCATGTAAGAAGTATGTTTTAACTTTGTAAAATTTTATAAACATTTTGTTGATATTTTTCCTGTTGGTACAGCAGTCTAGCTACTCTAAATGAATTTATTATTTATTCACATTCTACTACAACTTTTTAAAGTTTTAAATATACTATTTCTACTACTGATATTAACTTTTTATAAATTGTTATTTTTATACAGGATGATGATATAGGTACTATTTTTTTAAAAAAAAAAAACATGCAAACATCTCATTATTTGCACGGCCATAGAATGCATCCAAGTCATATTTATGATGGCATATTGTTCAATCAATTTCTTAGAGCCAGTAGGCTCAGTCCTAATGATGATGACTGCCCTTTACAACTTAATGAAATTTATTCGGAGTTTTATAATAGAGGTTATAAGATTAATCTTTTAGATGATAATAAAAATAGGGTACAGCATGAAAGAAGTACTTTAGCTAGACCCTATTTCTATGAAGAGCAGGTAAATAGTAGACAACTTGCCATTTTTAAACCGCACCTTAGATATTATATTAAGTATAATACACATACTAATAAAATAAAAAAAATCATTAAAGATAATTGGTCTATTTTATGTTCCTGTACTACTATTAAAGAGGTTATTGGTCAACATCCTAACTTTGTATATAGGAAGGAAGGGAATTTAACACAGCAACTTTGTTTTAAAGATTTAGTCCACTATCCTATATTAACAAAGGCTACTCTTACATGTCATGACTGGCAGTTTTATAGTTATATCAATAAGAGTAACAAATTTCAACATCCGGTTACTAAAAAAAGTTTTTCACTTTCACTATTTTGCAACTTGTGCAGTGGTGCAGTGGTAGCACTGTTGCCTCAGAGCAATAGGTTCTCCCGTTCGATTCTCGGCTGGAGTGTGGGGAGTGCCTTCTGTGTGGAGTCTGCATGTCCTCCCCGCAGTTGGGTGGGCGTTCAAAAGACATACGTAAATGGGCATGCCTTCGTTGAATGTCGAGCTGGCACCTCGGCGTTCATCAAAATCTGCTGCCAATCATTAGCGGAACGGAGTCCTGCTGTGGCGACCCCTAACCGGGAAAAGCTGAAAGACAACAACTATTTTGCAACCTGTAAAACTAAGAATGTTATTTATTTAGCAAATTGCAAAGGCTGTACCTTTTTTTATGTAGGTAAGACTAACAGGAACATCTTTCAGATATCCGTAGGAAAATTGAGAGTAATGCCTTAGCAAAACATATTATGGATATGCATGAGTCTCACAAATTTTCTTTTAGAGTTATTAATGTTATTAATAAGAATAATAGAGGTGGTGATGTGGTATTAAATACTGACTGTAGTGAATGTAAGTGGATTAATTTATTTCCATGCAGAAGCACATTCAGGGTTAAATGAGACTGTTAGAATTAAAACTGTTTTAAAGAAGAGATATTTATATATTTAATGATTTAATTATTTAATTATTTATTTATTTATTTACTTGGCATTTGTTGACCGGGATAGTCCATCTGAGCTTGTGCCCTTTTTTAGCGGGAGGCCCAGGGAGAAAAGCTCCACAATACAAATTATATAAGTACAAAAAGTTCAGAAAGTTCACAGTACAAATTATGTAAGTAATAAAATTCATAGCAAAAATTATACAAGCAAAGTAAATTGAAAAGGAAACAACACAAAGTATGTACAAAAAGGTTAAGCAGATGACCAATTCCAGTATCTAATCTTGGAAAATGATGCAGTTCCAATAAGTAGTAAGTGTTGGGGAGGTAGGAAGCAGAAAACTGGCAAAGAAGTGCAGAGAAATTATCATTGAAATATACAGGAAGATTGAATAGATAGTGGAATAGTGGGACAGGAAGTAGTAGGAGGGAAAAGTGTAGTGGGAAGGGAGAATAAGAAAAGAGGAAAAGAGGGGAGGGAGGTTAATTGTTTGTTTTATTGAATTACTTTGGCTGTGTTTTGTTTTTGTTATCTGTGATATTTAAGAAGCGATTGAGTCTGTTGTAGTTGTTAGCATTGAAAAAGATTTTGTCTCGAAAGCTTTGCTGAATAACTACTACCTTGTCATCACAATGAACAAAACATGCTGGAGGGATAGGTTCCTGACCCAGAGACTCCCCAGACTCTGGAATAGACTGCCCATACATGTCAAGCACAGCGCCTCCTTGGCCCTCTTCAAAAGGAACTTTGATGATTGGATGGGAGAAAGGAAATTCACCCTGGGGATCATGTCAGTCACCCTGCTAGACAGAGGTCCAGGGAAGTAAATACTGTGGGAAGAAATAGCCAGGGAATTGTTATGGCTAGGCTTGTATAGACCCAAGGGTCGATAGCCCAGTACCAACATATGAACCTATGATCCTACTATATTTCTAAACAATTTTAAATAATTTTTTAGTTCCATTGTGTTTGCATTTTGGATTCTTTGGTTGGAACTTTTCTGCAACTGGGAACCAGTTTTTTGGATTGTTGATTTTTCATGTCTGTATGCATGTACATGTGTGTGCATATGTGTGTGCACCTGTGTGTGTGTATGTGTATGTGTGTGTGTGCTTGCATATGTGTACATGTGTATATGTGTGTACATGTGTATATGTGTTTTCATGTGCATGAGTGCATGTATATGCGTGTGTGTGTACATCTGTGTGTGTGTGTGTGTGTGTGTGTGTGTGTGTGTGTGTGTGTGTGTGTGTGTGTGCACGTGTGAGTATGTGCCTCTTTTTTGCTCTCTCTCCCGCTTTGTACTACCTGTATGTAGGTTTCTCAGGTTGTGCACATTCCTCTGAACTATTCAACTAGAATACGGCATTACTTTTTAGAATCCTGAATATTCTAGATGTAAGTTGTGCCATGAATCTACACATGATGGGTTATTTGAATAGTTAGCTTTACCTAAGGTGTGCTTGATATTTCAGTTTCAGTTCCATTTTGCATAGAACCATAATGCGTTTACAAAGGAGGAGAACTGGGCCTATTAGGGCTTTTTCAGACACAGTCTAGACAATAATATCTATAGCATGCAAAAACGTAACCAAAAAACAACAACCAGTACAGTCATGAAAAATATTTACATACAAACAGAACAAGGTGTAGCAAAAACAGAAGGCACACACATCCATACAGATAAGTAAGTTCTACATTTATGCACCTCTGATCAATGTATTTATCTTGCAGTTCCTTGGAAAGTGTGACTACAGGCTTGGTAATCTGAGTTTGCACTTATTTGGAAGTTAGGACTCAGTGGTAATAATCAGACATTCATAGGAGAAGCATAACTGTGTTTGTTGAAAAGGAGAAACTTGACTCAAATAGACCACAGATGGGAATCTGAAAACAGGAATACTCTTAGCTGTTTCAGCAGGTTGTTTGAGGAAATATTCTGGCAGTATTGTCATTGTTTGAGTTTGTGGGAAGATGAGAGGATGATTAGAGTTACAAAACAAATGTATGGCTATTTATTTGTGAAATTTCTATTTATCTTTGATAATAAGAAGTAAATATTTGAGATGGCAGGGACTAGAGAGGTCCCAGATTATAGAAACAAATTGTAGGCATGAAGAATTTAAACTCAGATTCTACCAATTATTAAAACTACAGTTTTGTTACAGGTTATCACACCCCCCCATATCATCTCAACAGCATGGTTACATTTTTGATATAGTTATAACCCTCATCATAATGGAAATATTTTTCTCTTAATTATAAAACTCACTATAATAGAACTTAATCATGCCTCCACTGACTGGGACAGCAATGTTTTAACCAACACTGGATACAGAAACAATTAAATTTCATAAACTTAATAGTTCATCCAGCATTCTTCCAGTTGCGCTAAGCTAAATATTGCCTTCCCATTTTTTGCTCTGACATGTTGTGTGTGTAAACTGCCCCAGTTAAGTATACCTGGTGTGTGTGTGTGTAAAATTCCCCTGTTAAGTATACCTGATGGTTAGTGCTACTCAGGCTCAAACCCTGTACCTTAGGTACTAGAAGAAAGAGACTGAATTCCCTACCTACACCACCACTTCTGATGCAAGGAGTTGAGTCCATAGCTCTCAACTGTCCAGATTTGTGTTTGGCTTATACTTTTGGTTTGTTCTTCTTAAAATTTGTGGGTTTCTGGCAAATCAGTGAGAAATTAATTCACTAAATAATGATAGCCATTTAAGTTTCAGTCTTCCTATCTTTCAGGAAATGCATAGTAACACAAAGCATTTTATTCTAGCAACTTTCTAAGGTAATACAAGCAATGTTTAAAATGTGTCCCTGGTTTTGGGCCTTTGCCCCCCCCCCCCCAATAAATTTTGGCTTTTTCAAGATTTCTTGTGTGCAAAGTTGAGAGATATAGTTGAGTATCAAGTGGATTTTACAAGGAGCTTAGTAGCACAACAGGTCATATACTTGCTTTCATTGCAGAAGGTTGTGGGTTCTACTCCCACAATGTGTAGATGCATTGCTAATACTGTACTGTGTTGCACTTTAAAGGGGGTGGATACTACAGTCCTATTAACTATGAACCTGTTATCAGTTTGCCATTCTTTCCCTATTGCAATATTACTAGCTTATCATTTTTTTTAATGTAACATAGGCAGTTTATTCTTCAAGGGCAGCAGGCACTCTGTTTCATCTACAGACAATGAAGTATAAAGCTGTTTGCTAGCAGCAACCTCTTCATTACTTATGTATCTCTTCAATGTGGAATTATTTAGATGGCTTTTACTTCTGCAGAGATTGTGCATATTCACTGATATTGTTGGATTGCAATGACAGACGTATGAGTAGACGTTTATGATGGAAATGTTCTGAACTGGACAGTTTTGTCAGTATTGGCTCATGCATTTTGTTTTACTGTTTATTAACAAGTGGTGCTGTATTATACAAGAAATATAACTGAATACACTCAGGAAGATGTATCAAAGAATAAATACATGTATACATGGCTTTAAAACGTGTACAAGGATCCTGTGGTTTGAAAACAGCCCAAAGGTAAACTTAATCCTCCACTGGTCAGATGCAGTTTCTATGAATGTGGGTTTTCATGCCATTTCAATGAATGTGAGTTTTGCCATCTCAATGAATGTGAGTTTCAAGGGCAGAGAACTTTGTCTGTTTTCATTGTGAGACTGTCTTGTTTGTTTAGGAAATGGCTGTTTGTTCATAGGTTCATAGGTTCATAGGGTCATACTAGGCTATCTGCCCTAGGGCATTTATAAGCCTAGCCAGAATGTGTTTGGCTTTCACCACCCATTTTAAATTTATTTTGCTATGCCCTTTTTCAAGGTTAGTATACTGTGCCTCTGTCTAACAGTGACACAGAAGTGATACCCTGGGTAAACCTATGATCTCCCATCCACTCATCAAGATTCCTCTTGAAGAGAGTCAATGAGGGACTCTGCCTAACCTGGACTGGGATTTTATTCCAGAGTGAAGGGAGCCTCTGGGTTATGAATCTGTCCCTCCAGCATGTCCTATTTATTTCAGTGCTGAGGTTCAAGTCTCTCGAGTGCGTAGCTCGATGGGATTTGGATTTTCTGAGGTGCAGCATGTCCATTAATTCCGGGTTGGACATGGCTTTATACGTCAGGCACAGATCGCCTCTGAACAGGCGGTATGCCACTGAGTAGAGCTGGAGTTTCTTTTACCGGGCAGCATATGGCATCTGTTTGAGCCCTTTGATCCTCTTGGTGAAGTAATTTTGGGGTCTTTCCAGTTGCTGCAGGTGTCTGGTAAGGTACATCCCAAAAGGGGCATTGTACTCAATTATGGGCCTGATGAGGGATGAGTAAAGCGGCACGATGACCTCCCTTGATCTAAATGTGAATCCCTTCATGATTAGGTGGGCTATATAAAATGTTTTTCTAACCACTTTGGCCACGTGGTTATCAAATGAGAGATTGCTATCAACTTGGGTCCCCAGGTCCCTAATTACTTCTTCTGTACTTAATGGATTACCACCTATGTGGTAATTTTTGGGCACTTTGTTTTTGCCAAAGGGGATGACTATACACTTTTTGGCATTTAGCTTGAGGCCATGGCTCTGGCACCAGTTGTCTGTTTCTATGAGGCCCTCTTGGAGGATGCTTGTGTCAGCTGGAGAGTCGATTATGGTGCCCAGTTTGCAGTCATCTGTGAACTTGGTCAGCCACAGTCCTTCCGTGTTGGCCTGTACCTCCGAGAAATATATACCGAACAAGAGAGGTCCCAGGACTGAGCCTTGTGGGACACCACTTGTAACTGGTTTGGAGTCTGACATGGCTCCAGCAATTCTAACCATGTGGGTTCTGTCCTTGAGCCAGTTTGCAATCCATCTAGTGACATAGGGGTTTATATTTAAACTGGTGAGCTTATCTATAATGCCCGAGTGGGGTATTGTATCGAAGGCTTTTGCGAGGTCCAGGTAGGCTGTGTGGACCACCTTTCCCTCGTCAATGGCCTTGGTGACTGTTTCAAAGAAATCAACCAGGTTTAAGAGGCAGGATCTGCCCTTAACAAAGCCGAACTAGGTAGGATCCAGTGTCTGTAGGTCCCCAATATCTTTATTTATGAGGTCCATGATGATCCTTTCCATAGCTTTGCAGACCAAGCTAGTCAGGCTTATGGGGCGATAGTTTCCAGGATCTGTTGAGGTACCACCTTTATGGAGAGGGACCACTGTTGCTGTACGCCACTCTTTGGGCACATATCCTGTAGTAAGGCTGAGATTGAACAGTAGTTTTATGTTTGGGTTTAGCTCTTCTTGGAGTTCATGTAAGACGCAGCCCGGGACACCGTCTGGTCCCATTGATGCTGTGTTTTTTGCTTTGGAGAGGGCGGCTCTTACCTGAGCATCTGAGATGTCAGGGGAGAAGCACTCTGCTGGGATAGATATTTGCCCTTTTGGTGGGGAAGGGGGGGAGAAGTTTGCGCTGAACCTGTCAGCTAGGATGTTGGCAATGTCTGTGGGTTCGGTGTATTTTTTGTCATTTTGGACTAATTCTGAGCATATCTGGGAATTACCACAAAGGTTCCTAACATAACTAAAGAAAGCCTTGTGATTATCCTTAGTGTCCTGTGTAATTTTTCTCTCGAAGCTGGCCTTAGACAATTTTATGAGTGCCCGTAGTTTTTTGCTAATACTGATCAGTGATGCCTTCTCTTTTTGGGATTTTGCTTTATCATTTAGTAGCTTCCTCCTTCTATTGTATAGTTTGTTTGTGGCTGGGGTCCACCAGACAGGACGTCTGCCTTTGGAGGATTGGGTCTTGGTTTTATTTGGGGTTGCATGATCCATGCATTCCTGAAGGTGTTCATAGAATGCATTTATAAAGGATTCTGCGGTCTGGGCTGTATTTTCCACAGGCCCGGGGGCTTTGAAGGATTCCACCTCAGTTTTGAGGAGTGTGAAATTTGCATTAGAGAAGTTTTTCACTGTAGTTTTCTGAGCAGGGGGTGGGGTTGGGATGTGAATATCCAGTGATATTAGTTTATGGTCTGATCTTACCAGTGAGGGATACACTTCTGGTCTGGAGCATAGAGTCCCCATGTTGGTGATGATGAGGTCCAGTATGTTTTCCCCTGTTGTGGGAGTGGTAACAAGTTGTTCCATAGCATTTGAGTTTATAAATTCTAGGAACCTTTGGGCTAGGGTGTTGGAGCTAGAGTAATGCTCCCAGTCTATGTTTGGGTAGTTGAAGTCACCCAATATAATGGTGTTTGGCGAGACCTTCATATTTTCCAGTGTTCTCAGGAAGGCCGAATGGGGTTTCTGGGTTTGGGAGGGTGGTCTGTAGCAGGCTATAAACTGGAAGGCAGTTTTACCCACTGTTAGTTCCACGTGGATAGTCTCTGATGCTTCCTGCTTTGCCACCAACCTGGAGGTGTGGGTATCTTTGATGAATATCGATACTCCCCCTCCTTTTGTGGTTCGGTCCAAGTTTTGGGGCCAAAAAGCATGGTATGAGGTATAACCTGGTAGTGCTGGGGTGCTCTCGGGAGCTCTGAACCAGGTTTCTGTTACTGCACAGATATCAATGTTCTCCATGCTCAGGAGAGTTTTGAGTGCATGCATCTTGAGGTTTAGACTTCTGGCATTGAGTAGCATTACTCTTAGTTTCTTATCCCTTGTGATACCTATGGAGGTGGGTTTGTCTTTTGAGCCTTTCCTAAAAAAGGCACTATGGGGGTAGCAAGAGCCTTTGCCAATATCCGAAAGCCCAGGGGTGACAGGTGCAAGCCGTCCCTAGCGAAGCATCGTGGCTTGTCGAGTATATCATCCCAAGCTGACAGGCATTATATCCCCTTTGAATGACACCAGTACTTAAGCCAATTGTTGAAATTGATCATCTTGTCTTCATATTGCGGCATCATTCTTGGTGAGGGTAAGATGCTACTCAAGGTCAGGGTCATACCAGCCTGGGCTACATGCTCAGAGAGCTCCTCTATGTCTCTTTTCATGTAGTCCAGGGAGGTACATCTCAGGTCATTCACAACAGCATGGACAATGACTGAGTAATATTTGTACTTGCCTTGGAGTGACCTGAGTGCTTGTGTTATGTGGCAGATCCTAGCGCCCGACAGGCTGCTCACCATGACCTTCTCCTTGTTCAGCCTGGTGGGCAGGACATCAGTGTGCCTGACGATAGAGTCACCTATTACAAGTGTATCAGGTGTGTTGTTTAGCCTTAAGGGCTGTGACTATTCGGCACACTGGCTTTGTGAGATATGTGTTTGTGCTATTTTATTTCAATATCTGTAATCATTATAGAAGCAAATAGAACAGTATGCACACTGATAGATTTGAAGAATGTGTATGGTAACTGATGATAAATAGCCAAATAATGGAACACTGAAATACCGAAGAAGAGGCTGCTGCCTGGGGGTATAGGGGGTTGCTGCAGGAGGGCCTAGGGTGTAATTTGACCATGATCTGGCTCTGGTATTTAAAGTAGGAAATATGTATGCAAAGGTATTTGCAGTTTAACTACATTACAGGGTATATTTTTCATTGTATGCATTTAAATTTAAGGAAATGACTGGAGTGGCTTTCTTGGGGAGTGACCTACCTGTGGGTATGGTTCAAATAGGAGTGTTTCATGAGTATGGTGTGGGTGGGGCTTGAGGGGCACCAAAGCACTACTTTGCCTAGGGCGCCATTTTGGCTAAGGCTAGCTCTGTCCCCATGAGGTTTAAATGCAGTTAAAAAAATCTACAATAAGCTTAGATCATGGAGCCAAATATTAGCAAATATTAAATAAAAGGAAAAGTGCATACGTCTTCAAACATTATACAACCCTATATTACAAAAGTAAGGTCAACCCCTTCCAAAAAAAGAAAAGCTCACAAGAAGAATTAAAAAGAGCAAAGCTTAATTCAAGGTAAACTTGCTGTCAAGACAGGTGACCATAATAAGACATGCTGCAACCACATCTCAAAAACGAGAGAAAGAAACAAGGAGGCACAACTAACAAAGCAGGTAGATATAGCTAAGACATTAGGATATTGATTTGGGCCGCCTTTCAGGCCGCAGAGAGAAATGCCATCCACTCCTCCTCCAGCAAACACAATCCCACCTGAAATTACATCTGAAATACTTACCTCTGCCCTCAGTAATGTCCAAAAATCTGGTTATATAAGACCAAATAAAATACCAATAAGCTTAATTCATACAATCAAAATTAGCTTAGTGTGCCCCCTTACACATTAGGAACAGAAGAAAATATCCAGGAGTAGCCACCAAACCACGATGCAGAAGCCAAAAAGATATTTTATTGAAGACAAAAGCTCAAATCAAATAAACTGTAAAGCGCTTTTCGTTTGATCTATGTCAAACTTCCTCAGACGAACAGCAGCAATGATGTCATTTCCTTATATAATTTCAAATTGTCAGCTGATGAACAATCTGATGATGTCATTTCCTTTTCCCATATTGGTTATCAGTAATGCGCCATCTACTGGTTGGTTACCAAAATAACTGGATGTTTTTACAAAATTCATTAAAAAGAGCACAAAAATTCATTTAACAAAATTCTAATAATAATATTCTGAAAAATGTATATAAAATATATTAAAAATCTAATTTTTTAAAATTTTTTTATATAAGCATTAGTAAAAAATCTAATTACACACAACACTGTGCATCAAACATTGCAAACTTGTAAAGCATAATTCTGAATATTAATATTAATATATTAATGTATTTTTCCCCTGTGCAACGCTTTAAGTTTTAATACTGGAGTGATAGATGTTCTCTCATTGAGACCTGGCCATATATCAGATTGTGTCAATATTTACCATCTTAATTCTTTCAATTCTAATAAAACTGGCCAAGCAGACCTATCACTAATAGTAACATGATCTATAATGGCAAAACCGAAAGAATGAGGAGGAAATTCTTTTATATGCTTGGCTAAAGCATTATGTTTAATGCTTTTTTTGATGGCATAATCATGCTCATACAACCTACAAGTAAATATCCTCTCGGTTTTGCCTATATAAAATGCTGTACATTGGTTGCACTGGGCAAGATACACAATCGCTTTACTTTTACAATTGTATGTATATCTAATTCTATATGTGATGTCTCTGATTTTAAAAATAGAACTTGTGTTGATTTTATGACACCATTTACAGGCACCACATTTCACCATACCTCTATTTTTCTTATTACGATCATAACAACCATATTTCAATATTTCTTTAAAGGATTTCCCTTTCTTATATACCACATTCACTGTGTTGGGCAACATATTGTGACACAAGTTGTCTTCCATAACAATGCTCCAATTACGAATCAAAACATCTTTTATCAGACTGTGATCGTAAGTGAATGTGGTAATAAAAGATTTCATGAATATGTTGTTTTGTTGAAATGTTGTTCTAGTAATAGTAGTATGCTCATCATGTGAATCTGCCAGGTTGACCATGGGCTTGTTCAATATGGGTTTATAAAATCCAATTTGACGTTTAGTAACAACTTCCTGAGTCACTACATCAAGTAAATCATTTGGGTATCCCCTGCTCAAAAACATACATCGCAGATTGTCACATTCAACTAGAAATTCCGTGAATGTAGTTATCATGCGAGCTGCTCTTAGAAGTTGACCTTTTACCACTGCTTTCCTTTGTTGAAAAGGGTGACAACTTGTGTAATGCAGAAAAGAGTTACTGTAAGTTTTTTTCCTATAAATGGTTGCCATGTAACATTTATCAAACTCATTTTTGACCAGATGGACATCCAAATAATTCAAAAAATCAAATGTTACTTCATAAGTAAATTTTAAAAATGTAGTAGTGGTCCAGTATTAAAACTTAAAGCGTTGCACAGGGGAAAATACATTAATATATTAATATTAATATTCAGAATTATGCTTTACAAGTTTGCAATGTTTTGATGCACAGTGTTGTGTGTAATTAGATTTTTTACTAATGCTTATATAAAAAAAATTTTTAAAAAAATAGATTTTTAATATATTTTATATACATTTTTCAGAATATTATTATTAGAATTTTGTTAAATGAATTTTTGTGCTCTTTTTAATGAATTTTGTAAAAACATCCAGTTATTTTGGTAACCAACCAGTAGATGGCGCATTACTGATAACCAATATGGGAAAAGGAAATTACATCATCAGATTGTTCATCAGCTGACAATTTGAAATTATATAAGGAAATGACATCATTGCTGCTGTTTGTCTGAGGAAGTTTGACATAGATCAAACGAAAAGCGCTTTACAGTTTATTTGATTTGAGCTTTTGTCTTCAATAAAATATCTTTTTGGCTTCTGCATCGTGGTTTGGTGGCTACTCCTGAATATTTTCTTCAGTTTGTTATCGTTCATTTTCCAATGTCTGTTGCATCTCAGCAGGAGGGAGCCGTACAGCCCACGGGTTCGCAGGATGGCCTTGAGCAGTCTATTAATAACTTAACTGCTTTAATTCTACAGTTAACACATCGAGTGGACAATTTGCAAAACAAAGTTCATACCATTGTTTCCCCTCATCTTGTTCAAGAGGGTGCACCAGTAGACCTTGTTGGCAGCAGCGGTGATTTCCATAATACACCAGTTTGTTTGAAAGATAACAAACGAGGCGGTACACCTGAAGTAGCTTCATATTCAGGTGTTCAGCTTGAACATCAAGAACTCCCGCGTGGGTCTGTTCACAGCGACCCTAATGGAAAGTGGAAAAATCAGAGTTTACCTATTTTACATGAGTGGCTAAAATCTTCATTTGCATTCAGTGGAACTCCCACGTCCAAAGATACTACATCTGAATCTTTGTTAAACACATACAATTTAAAGCTTGCTAGATGTCGCAAACTTCAGCTCGAAAATTCGTATTTGAAAGAGTGCTTGAAAAATAACATCATTCCAAAGGGACTTCGATTTTGGAGATATCCCATGGGGGTAGTCAATAATTCTTCTATGCATACAGAATTATTGCAATTATTCGACAAAAGCGGTAAGGAACTTTTGCTCATAATGATAAAATACAATGAGCTTGAAATTGATACTTTGGTTAAAGACTTGGACATTTTAGACAATAATATAAGACAAGATAAGCATTTTGAAAATGTAAAATATGAAATGACACGAATTTATAATTCCATAGACCAATATATGGCTAGGTTGAAGCAAACTAAAATAGAAAAATTACAAAGAGACCTTAAACAATATGCTAATGGGGTAGCTTACCCTAAACCTTCCGTGCCTCAAAATAGATGCACATCTAGCCATAATGGTCAACGCGCACTTAATAATAATGATGATTGTGGTTCTGATGGACACATGATGTCCTTACCACAACATGATTTTCCTGAAATTAGAAGGTCCGAAAGACTAAAGAATAAGTCAGTCAGTTCTTACACTGATGCAGCGGGGTATATGGGAGCCAGACCAAAGAGCAAAGAATGGAGGACTTAAGTCCTATAGTGTCTGGTGTGGACAATCATGTATGTGATGATTTCAATTGTGAAAATGATGATATGGACGCATGTTCAAACCATTCAAACCACATTTGTTTTAATACATTTGGTGATTTTGCTGTATACAATTTTTCAGATTGTGAGATTGATGTGAATGTAGTTATTTTTTTGTCAAAAGGTATTTCTTTTGTGCCAACAGCTAAATTTAATTTTACTGATTTTATTATTGATTTAAAGTTATTTTTACGTAAATTAAACTTTAGTTTATTATTCCAAGATAATTTACAGAATAATGTTTCTAAGTTTCATATAAGTAGTACTTTCAACCCACCTTTGCACCCCAACTTAGTTTTGTTTGAGAAGGTTTGTCAACATGAATTACTTAATTATAAGAACATGGTTTCTCACATTGATGTTGAATCTAATTTATCTGAAATCGAACTTTCTGCACTACATAATTTGAAAACACACAAAGTAAGAGTTATGAAACCGGACAAAGGTGGGGGGGGCTGTTATAATGAATCAACATTCATATAATGAAAAATTATGTAATATTTTAAATACAGAAACATATGTTAAGGTTTCTTTGAATGAATTAAACCAGGCTTACAATAGGCTATATTCACAGTTAAACGACATTTTTTTATAGAGGAGAATTACCATAGAGCAATATAATTATTTACGTGTCATTACACCAAGAATTCCGGTTTTTTTCGGAATACCAAAGATACATAAAAACAGCCAGGATCCTCCAATGAGACCTCTTATTGATGGACGTCAGTCAATTACGTCAGCTAGTGCGCAATTTGTTGATTATGAACTTAAAAAAGTCATCCAGAAATTTGCACATGTTTGTAAAGACTCATGGTCTTTTTTAGAAAAAGTAAATGAAGTAGAATATTGCACTAGTGACATTTTGGTCACAGTTGACGTAAAAGATTTATACACAGTTATTCCCCAAGATATTGGTCTTGAATGGGTAAGTGAAATTTTACTTGAACAAAAAATTGACAACACATTAACTAATTTAATTATGGAACTACTTGAACTTGTTTTGAGACACAATTTCTTTACCCATGATGGCCATTATTATCTCCAAAAAAGTGGTATTGCCATGGGCTCCCCTTGTGGGGGTGCTTATGCCAACATTGTGATGATCTTTTGGGAGAAGACATATGTCTTTTCTAGTATCTACAACAAGTTCATCAGATTTTATCAGAGGTTCCAAGACGACATTTGTATCTTTTGGAAAGGTAGTTTAGATTCTTTGAATGAATTCTTGGCACATATTAATAGTACTACTACATTTTTAAAATTTACTTATGAAGTAACATTTGATTTTTTGAATTATTTGGATGTCCATCTGGTCAAAAATGAGTTTGATAAATGTTACAAGGCAACCATTTATAGGAAAAGAACTTACAGTAACTCTTTTCTGCATTACACAAGTTGTCACCCTTTTCAACAAAGGAAAGCAGTGGTAAAAGGTCAACTTGTAAGAGCAGCTCGCATGATAACTACATTCACGGAATTTCTAGTTGAATGTGACAATCTGCGATGTATGTTTTTGAGCAAGGGATACCCAAATGATTTACTTGATGTAGTGACTCAGGAAGTTGTTACTAAACGTCAAATTGGATTTTATAAACCCATATTGAACAAGCCCATGGTCAACCTGGCAGATTCACATGATGAGCATACTACTATTTCTAGAACAACTTTTCAACAAAACAACATATTCATGAAATCTTTTATTACCACATTCACTTACGATCACAGTCTTATAAAAGATGTTTTGATTCATAATTGGAGCATTGTTATGGAAGACAACTTGTGTCGTAACATGTTGCCCAACACAGTGAACGTGGTATATAAGAAAGGGAAATCTTTTAAAGGAATATTGAAATATGGTTGTTATGATCGTAATAAGAAAAATAGAGGTATGGTGAAATGTGGTGCCTGGAAATGGTGTCATAAAATCAACACAGGTTCTATTTTTAAAATCAGAGACATCACATATAGAATTAGATATACATACAATTGTAAAAGTAAAGCGATTGTGTATCTTGCCCAGTGCAACCAATGTACAGCATTTTATATAGGCAAAACCGAGAGGATGTTTACTTGTAGGTTGTATGAGCATGATTATGCCATCAAAAAAAAGCATTAAACATAATGCTTTAGCCAAACATATAAAAGAATTTCCTCTTCATTCTTTCGGTTTTGCCATTATAGATCATGTTACTATTAGTGATAGGTCTGCTTGGCCAGTTTTATTAGAAATGAAAGAATTAAGATGGCAAATATTGACACAATCTGATATATGGCCAGGTCTCAATGAGAGAACATCTATCACTCCAGTATTAAAACTTAAAGCATTGCACAGGGGAAAAATACATTAATATATTAATATTAATATTCAGAATTATGCTTTACAAGTTTGCAATGTTTGATGCACAGTGTTGTGTGTAATTAGATTTTTTACTAATGCTTATATAAAAAAATTAAAAAAAAATTAGATTTTTAATATATTTTATATACATTTTTCAGAATATTATTATTAGAATTTTGTTAAATGAATTTTTGTGCTCTTTTTAATGAATTTTGTAAAAACATCCAGTTATTTTGGTAACCAACCAGTAGATGGCGCATTACTGATAACCAATATGGGAAAAGGAAATGACATCATCAGATTGTTCATCAGCTGACAATTTGAAATTATATAAGGAAATTACATCATTGCTGCTGTTTGTCTGAGGAAGTTTGACATAGATCAAACGAAAAGCGCTTTACAGTTTATTTGATTTGAGCTTTTGTCTTCAATAAAATATCTTTTTGGCTTCTGCATCGTGGTTTGGTGGCTACTCCTGGATATTTTCTTCTGTTTGTTATCGTTCATTTTCCAACATTAGGAACAGAACCATAGGAAGGGTGGGTCAGAGAGGACAGCTGCTCAAATGCCAATGTGCAGGAAGCGCTGAATAGGTTAATAGTTAACAAATTCAGTTAATTTTGACAAGGAGAGGTAGAAGATAGGATACTGTTTTAGGAGGAAGAGGAAGATGAACTGGGAATTCTTCCACCGAGCTGAACAAATACAAGTGGCAAAGGGGAGATTAAAATGTGCTGCACTTGTAGAGTGATAAAATACAGGGTGTGTTAAATATTTCTGGCATTGAGGCCTTCACAGTAGGAGGTTTGTTTCTTCTAATGTAAGACAATTTTGCATACAATTTAGAGGAAATTGCTTCATTGTAGTTATATCCTGTGGTTGTAGGAGACATCTGAAATCATAGGGAGCAAGTAGCTCAAATGCATGTGAAATGCTTCAGTGAGCATAGTGGAGGAAATCAGATGGTGATACATTTCAGTGGTTATAAACTGTTGGAACGTATTTTATGTCACTTTCTTCACTTCTTCATCTCAAGGATGCTACATGATGGATGTAGCCCCTTAAGAGCATACAATCAGTGCAGTCCCTTACCAGCATGCAATCAGTGCAGCCCCTTACCAGTATGCAATCAGTGCAGCCCCTTACAAGAATGCAATCAGTGCAGACCCTTATCAGTCTTTCATCAGTGCAGACCCTTACCAGCATGTAGACAGTGCAGACCCTTACCAGCATGCAATCAGTGCAGCCCTTTACCAGCATGCAATCAGTGCAGACCCTTACCAGCATGCAATCAGTGCAAAACTTTCTCCAGCAGATTACCACCTTTGGGTCACTTTGGAAGGGATACTACCTCTCACTTGCATGGCTAATACCATATAGGCAGCGGATTAGTGAACCTTCTGAGATCTTTTACTGCTGTATTCCTACTAAGTTCATCCCTAGGCTGATAAAAGCAGATTCTGTTCTGTTGGTTGGTTGTGTATAAATCTACATTCCATGTGATTCATTGGCAGTTGTAAGAAGCCTTCTTTTTCATTTCACTTAGACTGTCTCAAGTGCTTCCCAGTGGAAAGTACAAACAAGTCTGTTCTGGTTTCTTTATGTTCCAGTTTCACCACCTATGGCAGGGAAAGGCTGAACCTTTCTATAAATCTTACAGTATGCTGCCCTGTTGATTCATGGGAATGGTGCGGTTATATTTCAATTTCATAACTTTTGATGTGAGAAAAATGCCATTTAGTCTACATATCCCTTACCTCATGGTATGTGAAATTTGTGCAAGTGCCTCAGTCTTCTGTGTTTTGCTTTCTGATTAAACTGCTTTCAGTTAAAAAGCAGTTTACATAATTTCACATCCACTAGCTCCAGATGCTAAAATAAATATATGATTTTGCATTAGCATATGCTGCATGAGGAATCCTGTAAGTCCTTTTCAGAAACAGGAGATATGGGAATGCTGAAGGTAGTATGCTACCCAGAGCATAAAGTCTTTTGGAATCTGCCTCTGTATTTCATTCTGTAGTTATTAAAAACTTAATTCACCATATTTTTGCTCCCTCATCCACCAGGTCTTGTCCAGAGGCTCTCCTTCCTTTGCCTAATCAGCCTGTTCATTCATCTTTTGGGGATGAGATCCAGCCACTCTCCAGCTTGGGCAGGAGCCCTATGGCCCCTTCATTCCCTGTCTAGAGGACCTAATCAGTATATCTGATCTCTCAGAGAGGTGAGAAGCAGGCAGTAGATTATGGGCCAAATTGCCAGACTTAGTGAACCCCCTCTTTCCTTGGAGTTCCTAATCTCTGCTGTGGATCACTAGAGTCCCAGTAGTGCAGCCGATCATGGGAAGACTGCATGCCTCTACAAGCATGCTAATCACCAGCCTTACAGGTGCAATACCTACTGCTTCCTCTAGATGTCACCCACCTGCTGAGCCAGAACTACTTCCCTCTCCCCGGGCCAGGCAAAGCAGGTAATGGTTGCTCACTTCTATCCTCCCTGCCCTGCACCCACCAACATGCATACTTCATATCAAACACTGGTTATTTGGGCTCAAGGACTGTGTATCATGGGACTATGTAGTTCACTATAATTGCAAAAGTTCTTTTGTTAGGCTAGATAAAATTATCTCTGTAACAAAAAAAAAAAAAGTACCAATTACAGCTACCAGGGGGCCTTCTTATCATGGCCAGGTATATGAAGTTAAAATATTATCGCAACCACTAAAAATTCAAAAATCAAAATGTTGATTGACATGCCTACTAGTGTTACAGTGACAAATGTGGCATTACCTCAGACAAACAAATTTAGCAGCCAGGGTGAACCACAGATTAATGTTCTTCTTCTTTTGGCTTTTCCCAGTTATGGGTTGCCACAGCAGATCACCTGTCTGCTCATGATTGGCAGTGGAGTTTTACAATGTTGAGTTGCCAGCCCGGCACCCAACCTTCCACAGAAGGCACACACTCACACCTAGGACCGATTTAGAGTGTCCAATCCACCTACAGCATGTCTTTGGGATGTGGAAGGAAACCAGAGCACCTGGAGGAAACCCACGCGACCACAGGGAGGACATGCAGACTCCACACAGAAGGCACCCCAGCCAAGAATCAAACTGGAGAACCTCTTGCTGTGAGGCAGCAATGCTAACCACTGCACCACCGTGGCTGCCCTCAACCACAGCTTAATGTTAATATTGGAAAAATACACCTACTATTTTCTGCCTTTTGCTACTTACATGAAACTTAAATAACTTTCTACTAAAAAGAAAATCAAATTAAAATATTTACCTTTGCATATCTTTTCAATTAACCTGCAACTGCACACAAAGCAAAAATATTTACAAAATGTATCTAAAGAAATAAAGTGGCAGCAACAACTACATTCAACAGGCTCGCCAGCAAATACTGATATGTTTACAGATGTATGCAAGCACATCACATCTGTAATTCATTCGGGAGGCGCAAATAAAGGAAAAAATTATAAAGCCAAATAAAATCTTGCTCAACATTAAATATCGTAGCCAACAAACTGAAGGAATTTATTGAGGTTTGAACAAATGTAAGAAGATGAACACTGACATATTCAGAACTTTTCAGGTATTGTACTCTATCTACCTTATGAAATAAATCGATTAACAAAGCACCCACTCTACTAATATAATTTCATGGACAAGTGTCAATATGTTCAAGGCATACTTTGCTAAGCCACCCAAGTGTATTATTTATAAAAGATAAGGCATTTTTGAAAATAATGCCATGGCATAAGCATGATGTTTCATTGTAATCTCATAGATAATTCACAATTTACCCATAGCGAGAGGACTAAGGGCAGAATTTAGACAGGACCTGCCTAAAGTGGTAAGGCTGTGGCAAAAAGATCCTGTTAGAGTGATTGCTGAAAACAGTTATTCACAGACACATCAGCCATAATGAGGAAAGTCCTCATTATCAGCTAATTTCCATGTCTCTCAGTGACTCAGTGCTTACCAGAAGTCCAAACAGGTCCCTTTCTGCTGCCCTTGCAGTAATCAACACCGGTGGCTGATGCATTGTTTTAGTACAAGTACCCCTGTCATTCACTCCCCCATACACATGCATGCATCCAAATATACACACTCACCAGGCACACCACCACACCTCTCACCTGTCCCAGAGTTTACAAAATGTCCCTGATGATACCTCTTATATCCCTTATAAATCACGAATTATTCCAGTGTGTCGATAATGCCAGTCCTCAGCCTTTCATTATTATTCTTATTGTTCAGAAAATGCATCATGATGCAAGTCTTGTTGCTCTATCAACTCGTTAAGTGGATTAGGATAATATTTATAAAGTCTCCCTGGTGCCTTCTAGTGTCTCCCCCAGCTTTGTCCATAAGACTTGAGCATGGCCCCCATATGTCATAGGTTTATAGGTTCATAGGTTGGTACTAGGCTATCGGCCCTAGGGCCTATACAAGCCTAGCCATAACAATTCGCTGGCTGTTTCTTCACACAATATTTACTTCCCTGGACCCCTGTCTGGCAGGATGGCTGACGTGATCCCCAGGGGGAATTTCCTTTCTCCCATCCAATCACCAAGGTTCCTTTTGAAGAGGGCCAAAGAGGTGCTCTGCTTGACATGTATGGGCAGTCTATTCCAGAGTCTGGGGAGTCTCTGAGTCAGGAACCTATCCCTCCAGCATGTTTTGTTCATTGTGATGACAAGGTTTAGATCCCCGGAGCATGTGGCTCTGAGGGATTGGGATTTCTTTAAGTGTAGCATGTCCAACAGCTCTGGGTTTGACATGGCCTTGTATGTTAAGCAGAGATCGCCACTGAGTAGACAATATGTGACAGAGTATAGCTGGAGCTTTTTTAGACAGTCAGCATAGGGCATCTACGTTAGGCCTGTTATTCTTTTCGTGAGGTATTTCTGCAGCCTTTCCAGTTGTTGCAGATGTCTTGAGAGGTACATACCAAACAAGGCATTGTATTCTATAATGGGTCTAATGAGGGATGAGTACAGTAGGACAATGACCTCCTTTTTTCTGGATGAAAAGCCCTTAGTGATGAGGTGTGCCACATAGAAGGATTTCCTGACTGTTGTGGTGATTTGGTTATCGAAGGCGAGATCACTGACCACCTGTGTCCCTAAGTCTCTTATCACACTTTCTGTGTTTAGTGTACTGCCACCTATGTGGTAATTCATGGGTACATGTTTTTTCCCAAAGGGGATAACTATACATTTAAACAGAAGTGGTTCCACATGGCAGGAAATTATTGCAGAAGAAATTTATTGCAAAAAGTACGCACTTTCGCGAATAACATTCGCTTCTTCAGACTGTTTAAAAGACAAAATAGCACACACCCTTATAAATGCTCATTCAACCAATCATGTTGCAAATAAAGCCTAATTGCTTTAACTTACAAAATGCCAAATTAGTTAAAAGCAGCACTCTGCAAACATTTTAAATACATAAAAAATATATGTATAAAAATCATGAATACAAAATTCTATGTCTAAATAGCAGAGAATAAACAAATAGGCTTGTCAGTTGTTGCATAACATGATGAGCTATACTAATTGCTCATAAATTCCAGTTAAATATAAAAGCAGTACAATGATAAAACTAATATACATACAACAAAATACACCCCTAAAACATGTCTCACTCAGGAATTGCAAAGCAGAGTCTATTGCGGGATTATACCTAATACTATACAGAACTATTAATACACGAGAGCCCTTAAGCATTGATTATAATGCTTTAGAGAGGAGAGGAATGAAGGTCAGCAGGACTAAGGCAGAATAAATGTATGTGAATGAGAGGGAGGGTAGAGGAATGGTGAGGATGCAGGGAGTAGAGCTGGCGAAGGTGGATGAGTTTAAATACTTGGGATCAACAGTTCAGAGTAATGGCAGGTGTGGAATAGAGGTAAAGAAGAGAGTACAGGCAGGATGGAGTGGGTGGAGAAGTGTCAGGAGTGATTTGTGACAGACGGATACCAGTAAGAGTGAAAGGGAAGGTCTACAAGAGGGTAGTGAGACCAACTATGTTATATGGGTTGGAGATGGTGGCATTGATGAAAAGACAGGAACCAGAGCTGAAGGTGACAGAATTAAAGATGTTAAGATTTGCATCGGGTGTGGCAAGGATGGACAGGATTAGGAATCCTTATATTAGAGGGGCAGCTTAGGTTGGATGGTTTGGAGACAAAGCCAGAGGGACGAGATTGCATTGGTCTGGACATGTGCTGAGGAGGGATGCTGAGTATATTGGGAAAAGGATGTTAAGAATGGAGCTGCCAGGTAACAGGAAAAGAGGAAGGCCTAAGAAAAGGTTTATGGATGTGGTGAGAGAGGACATGCAGGTGGTTGATGTGACACAGCAAGATACTGAGGACAGGAAGAAATGGAAACAGATGATCCACTGTGGCGACCTCCAACGGGAACAGCCAAAAAGAAGAAGAAGATCTTACCTTAGGATAGAATATTTTCAGGGTAAAAAAATCAATAAATTGTTTTATATTCTAAATTAGCATTTTATTAACCGTGTGACTGTTATTTTATAAATGTCACAATAACTAGCAATTAGGATAACTTTAAAATGCAGTTACATGATTGTATTTGAGTTATATATGGGAGGGGCTAGTGTGTCAGTTATAAAAAGGGACATATTTATGCTGGCGTTTATTCATTGTACAATTTAATTGGTTTAGGACTTGTATTTATTTTGAATTCATTTATTGTGTCATTATTCTGATGAAGTCTCTATCTGACATGAAAGTGCTAAATCTTGTGAATAAAATTAATGACAGAACATCAGTTGTCTTGTTTGGAGGGCATATTCAGTTTTTCCACTTCACTATTTTGGTTATTTAGCAGATTTTCAGTGGCCAACTATTTCTTTTGTCTGGTATATAACTAGATAAGTTTTAGCTCTGTTATTATTTGTGTTGTTTGTTGCACTGAATATTCTTTTCTTTTTTTATGCACTACTGTTTAAAAAATAAATAAAACATAGTAAAAGAGATGATGGAGTCCTTTTTCCATTTCTCATTTATTTCCCTAAAGCATTCTATCTTTATTTAGGGCTGTGACATCAGTGCTCTGAAATGCTTCCCTCCTTGTTGCTTATATGGCATTAGCCCTTCCCAGGTGAGGGGTTACTATAACCTGTAGGTTGAGAAGGTGTTGATACATTGCGAGGGAAAGTTATGGCTGTTATGAAGGCTGGAAAGGAAATGTATATACTAATAATTTATGATGCTGGAGATGTAGGACTGAAGTCTATTTTATAATGTATTTACTTGTTACATTTTTTCAGCTTTCAAATGTTGAACAAATGAAACTTGACTAAGTGTGTATAGTCAACAAGTGAACACCCCATGGGCAATGTTTTATTTTGCTCTAGTTTAGGTTATTATTGAAAAGAGTACTTTGTACCAGTCCATTAACCTGGTAAGTATGTAAATAATCAAAGTACTCTTTGATTATATACATACTTTGTACCAGTCCATTAACCTGGTAAGTATGTATATAATCAAAGTACTCTTTGATTATATACATACTTTGTACCAGTCCATTAACCTGGTAAGTATGTATATAACCAAAGTACTCTTTGATTATATACATACTTTGTACCAGTCCATTAACCTGGTAAGTATGTATCTAATCAAAGTACTCTTTGATTATATACATACTTTGTACCAGTCCATTAACCTGGTAAGTATGTATCTAATCAAAGTACTCTTTGATTATATACATACTTTGTACCAGTCCATTAACCTGGTAAGCATGTATCTAATCAAAGTACTCTTTGATTATATACATACTTTGTACCAGTCCATTAACCTGGTAAGTATGTATATAATCAAAGTACTCTTTGATTATATACATACTTTGTACCAGTCCATTAACCTGGTAAGTATGTATCTAATCAAAGTACTCTTTGATTATATACATACTTTGTACCAGTCCATTAACCTGGTAAGTATGTATCTAATCAGTACTCTTTGATTATATACATACTTTGTACCAGTCCATTAACCTGGTAAGTATGTATCTAATCAAAGTACTCTTTGATTATATACATACTTTGTACCAGTCCATTAACCTGGTAAGTATGTATATAACCAAAGTACTCTTTGATTATATACATACTTTGTACCAGTCCATTAACCTGGTAAGTATGTATCTAATCAAAAGTTTAAGATACCCAGGTTTGATGAGTGTCATAGCTGCATTCATTACACTTCAGTACCTCCTAAATTAATCAGTCATTGCATATTCCTGCAAATAATCTAATATTAGTAAGAATGCTACTACTTAAGAATACTGTTGCCACTGAACATTGGCTAACAATAGTTCCATACAGCACAACAAGAACGTGGAAATCAGCAGTAAGAAAATACAGCAGTCATACATACCTCTCAGCCTCTTAGTGCAAGAAATCTGGACAGAGCCCAATAAAATGGGAGGGCAAAGACACAAATATAGGGACACGTTTTAAATATTGGTCTTATAAAATTAGAAAGTTGGTAGAATAACAGGATTTGTGTCAATCAACATGCATTTTTCTGAAGGATATGAAGTCTGAAACTCAAGTACGTCATTATTTAGTAACTTTAATCCATAGATCATTCCAGTGATTTGTCAAAAAAAAAATTAATAGGGACAGACCAAAAATTTGAGGCATAAATCTAGACATTCTGTGAAAATCTGTACAGTTGAGAGGTATGCAATCACATAATTAATGAAAAATGATTCTTAGCTGTATAAATACAGTGCACCTGTAATAATAATAATAATAATAATAATAATTGCTAACCAGGTAGATCCATTAGACACACAGTCCCCTTTTCAGGTGCACCCCAGGAGCAATGTCTGGTTAAGTGACTTACTCTGGGTTACACAGTAGGCAAACAAGGGCTTAAGGGCTAAAAAGCTGAACTAATGGAACTACAGCTCACAATGCTAAACTCTGGCCAACTGGCCAAGATATCTGTACAGTTTAGTCTTCAGCAGGTTGGGTGTTAATTTGCACTAATTATCTCCACCTTCAAAGATGGTATTTCCTAAATTAGGTCCCAGTTCAGAGTTTCACTACCCTGTTAGATAAAGGAAAATCATGTATGTCCAGTGGTGGCTCATGATATTGGACTGCAGCCCCCCCCCCACCCAGCTGTAAACCAAAATAAAAAAAACAAAATAAAAAAAATCCAAGAACTCCTCAGCAACTTGAATCTGGAGTGTTGTTCAACCAGTCCGGATTTGGAAAGAAGGCAGCAGTCTACATATGCCCCAGAAGTCTATGTGGTTACAACTGGAAGGGGATCAGACTGCAAGGTCTGCAGTCTGTGCATGCTTGGAATGAGCTGAGGCAGCACACGCATGTGTGGTGCATTCAGGTACTGAGAAACAGGAACTGCTGCTGCATTTGAACTCAGGGGAACTGGCTTATTTAGCACTGAGAAGCAAGTGGCTGTCACAGAATTTGGAGGACTGGCTTATGGCTTATTTTGAATGGAGGGAGCTGGATTCACTCAGGTGTGTGTGTGTGTGTGTGTGTGTGTGTGTGTGTGTGTGTGTGTGTGTGTAATGCCCCATTTAACTATAACTGGTATTAAGAGAAAGAGTAACTTAGGCTCAAACCCTCAACCTTGAGTGTAGGTTGAAAGAGCCTGTATTCCCTACCCACCACCACTTGTGAAAAAAAGCATTCAGATTTTTGCCTCATATTTTTCTTCTGTTCTGTTCCTCATAAAATCTGTGGTTTTCTGGATTTTGAATTCACTAAATAATGACAGACATTTGAACTTCAGACTTCATATTCTTCAGAAAGTACAAAAGTACATGGTAACACGAAACATTTTATTCTAGCAATTTTCTAACTTTATAAGATCAATATTTGAAATCTGTCTCTATTTTTGAGGCTGTATTCCCCCATTATTGGCTTTGTCCAGGTGTTTTGTGCTAAGACGTTGAGAGCTATGGTGAGAACTAAATTCACTAAATCATAGCCATTTAAGTTTCAGCCTATGTGCCTTTCAAGAAACAGTTGATTTGGCATAGTCTTATGTTGCTCTGACTGTAGTGCACAGGGTCCTGGGTTCAAGACTTGGCAGTGAAATGGATGGTGGTAGGACAGCATTTTATTCTAGCAACTTTCCAAGGTTATACAAGCAATGTTTAAAATGTGTCCCTGTTTTTTGGGCTTTTGTCCCCCCCCCAATAAATTTTGGCTTTTTACAGATTTCTTGTGTTCATGTGCTGCAAAGTTGAGAGATACAGTTGAGTGCTGAGTGGATTTTACAAGGAGCTAAGAGCTTCAGAGGAAGAGAAGTTTAGTGCTGCATATGCTGAGTCTGTTTGCATTGTTAATAGCACAACAGGAAGTATACTTGCTTTCAATGCAAAAGACTGTGGGTTCTACTCCCACAGTAGGTAGATGCATTGCTGATACTGTACTGTGTCATACTTTTAAAGGGGGTGGATGCTGCAGTCCTGAGAATGTCCTCTTTGGTGAAGATACCTAGTAACTATGAACCCGTTATCAGTTTGCCACCCATTCCCTATTGCAAAATTACTAGCTTATCATTTTTTTAATGTAACATGGCCAATTTATTCTGCAAGGGCAACAGGCACTTTATTTGTAGATGAAACAATGAAATATAAAGTTGTTTGCTAGCAGCAACCTTTTCATTAGTTACAGATCTCTTTAATGTGGAATTATTTAGATGACTTTTACTTCTGCAGAGATTGTGTATATTTACTAATACTGGTGGATTGTAGAAGTTTGAGTAGACTTTTATGATGGAAATGTTCTGAACTGGGCAGTTTTGTCATTATTGGTACATGCATTTTGTTTCATCGTTTATTGGAAAAATGTTCAAAACAATCATTTTAAAATGCCCTCTAACAACTGTACATGTATGTTTCGTATGCAAGGGCCCTATGATTTGAAAGCAGCCCAAAGTTAATCTTTATCTGCCACTGGCCAGATGTATTTTCTTTGAATGTGGGTTTCAATGCTATTTCAATGAATGTGAGTTTCAAGGGCAGAGAAGTTTTAATGCTAAGTCTATTTGCATTGTGAGACTGCATTGCTTTGTTCAGCAGATGTCTATTAATGTATGTGCTGCAAAATGTAAAATAAAACTTTTAAATAAAATCCAAATCATCATAGAAGTAAAGCAGTATGCACATTACAGTGTTTATGGTAAATGGGGTGAAATAGCCAAGTGATGGGACATTGGAATGACTGCAGGGGGGAGGCCACATTCAACCATGATTTTGTGAGGGGGAAGGGTGACAAACTCAAAGACAACCCCGGCTGAACTATACCTTTCCACTGTCCAGATTTTCACAGAATGAATAGATTTGTGCTTCTTATTTTTGGTTTGTTCCTAAGAAAATTTGTAGTTTTCTGGCAAATCATGTAGCAATGAAGTCACTAAATAATGACAGACATTGAGTTTCAGACTTCATACCCTTCAGAAAAATGCATGCTAAAGCAAGACCTGTTATTCTGTCAACTGTCTAAGTTTCTACAAGAGCAATTATTAGTACTATCTGAATGTTGCCCCAATATTTTTGGCCTTGTCCAGATTTCCTGCATTAAGAGGTTGAGCGGTACATGCAAATAAATCACTTTATAAAATCAGGTATATCCAAACCTCTCAACTGTCCTCATCTCAAAATGTTGCTCTTTCCCTAATAATCCCTCTGCAAAATGTCAATTTTGAAAGAAAATGTGAAGGGTTTACAATTAATAAATAATTGTAATCATCAAAGTTATAGATTATTTTTATTTCAGAAATGCATGGAGATTCTCTTATTTTGTCAGCTGCTCAATTTAACTGTACTAATATTAAAAAAACCTGTCCCTTCTTTGACAGGTTTCCAGTCGTATTGTGTGGCTATTTTATATTTTTGCAACATTTTTGGTCCATTTTTCATATAATTGTGGTTTTATGGCAAATTAGTGGCAAATCATTAAAGATTGAAGTTAGAAAATAATGACAGACATTTGAGTTTCAGATTTCATACCCTTCAGAAAAGTCATACTAATGCAAAACCTACTATTCTATTATCTTTCTAAGTTTATAAAAGCATTATTTAAAAATTGACCTTATTTTTGGGCCTTTGTCCCACTTCTATTTATAGCTTTGTCCAGATTTCTTGCTCTGAGGTTGAGAGGTACACAACAAATGTGTCGGTGCCCTCACTGTCAGCCAGAGACATTTCAAATTTTGTCACACTTGTTGCACCCCACTCCCCCATGTAGTGACTCTGGATGTGTCCAAGCAAGGCAAGGAGCAGTTATGCAGCTTAAGTGTGCAGAGTATCACCTCATCCAAGGTAGACACAATTACTACAGTGGCTTTTCATCTGTCCTTGATTTTGCAGAATGTTCTGGTTTTCTGTCATAATTTTCTGCTGTTGCTTTATGCTTCTTATTATTCAGAAAATGCATGTGGTTGCAGTGCCTATTGCTCTGTGTTTAAGTAGCAATGCTTTAATGACCATCAGGTAAGCTTGTCTGAGACTGTAAGATGCAAGTAAGCTTTAATAAGCATACTGTTAAAGAATTACCAACATTGAAAGTCTTTTTGTTGTTGCCATGCAGAGAATATTTGAGACAAATTTGCTACAAACTCAAAATACTTTACAAACCACTGCTCCTCGCTGCATCAACTCAATTAGTTAGAATCTCCCCACCACCTTATTTACCTACAATTAACCACAGCCCACAAGTTAATCTTCCAACCAGAAAGCTGCCCTTCCCTGTCATCCATACTAACCACATACCATCCCACTCGCCACCTCAGGTCAGAAAACAAAATGTTGCTGTCTATAGAGAAACCCAAACTCTCAGCTGGCAAAATGCTATATTCCTATGCTGTCTCCAAGCTATGGAACACTCTTCCTCCCTCTCACAGAATTATCAATGATCAAGTCTTCTTCAAAAAGTCCTTAAAAGTGCATCTCCTCTCTCACTGGATATACTCTTGTACCCCACCAAAACACCCAAACACCTGATATCCCACTCTAGAACCCTATCACTATCAACCTTTTTTAGTACTCTCTTTAACTCTTGTCTATTACCTTCCTGTTTTTCTCTACCACCTACTTCATACTTTTAACTCATTCTTTTTTCTCTTGCTCATAACCCACATACCTCTGCATCCTTCTTTCCTGCTCGCAACTGACTTCTATTTATTTTATCATATCTACTATCACATCATCACACTTTACGTCTTCTACTATCACTTTCTTCCACATGATATTGACCTCCCACATTACATTCATCCAATGTACTACCTTTAATCTCTAGCAGACTAAGACATTTGTTTGTAGTTAACATGCTTATAGTTAATGTGCATTATCGATATTACATATATGCTTTTTACACTTGCTTTGTAAGCAGATTTTCTATGTATTAACATTGTTTCATTTGTATTTAATTGTCTCATGTATGTAATATTGTGGTGCTTTTTAATATTGTGGAGCGTTTCTCCCTGGGCCTCCACTGAAAATGGGTTCTTCATAGGCCCAGTGGACTTTCCCAGTCAACAAATGCAATAAATAAATAAATAAATAAATAAATAAATATTTACATAACTAGATAACTTATAAGCCTTAGGTATTGAAATGCACATGACAGTATTTGTAATAAAGGACAGGATTACAGTATTTTCAGAAGCTCATTACATTTGTTGGAGATTTGCACTCATCTTTGCAGGCTTTACCCATAAACTAAACAGAATGCCAATCTATCACGTGTGGTCCATAAGTTGTGCAGTAATCCTTTAAGTAATTTATCTTGAGCTTGTTTCTTGTTTGCTGTTCATTTTTTACTTTGATCACGTTTTCCCCAAGAAACAACTAGATAGTTGTCAGGCAGCAGTTTTTTTTTGGATAAGAAACATTTTTACAAGTGGGGGTATCATAGAGATTGCTACTTTCAGCATGTTACTTGATACTTTTATAAAGCTGAATATAAATTATAGTTAAAACTGTAGTGCAAGGAAAAGTGGTTTGAGTTGGGTGCTGCTTGTTTTTTTATTCTTGATTTTGACTGGCATTCCAGTAATGTATCTAAAAAGTAATTTATTTTTTCAAAGTAAGCTGTCATGTAGCCAATACATTAAAATATTTTTTTTTTGTCTGCACTTCATTTTGTCTTGATTCGACTCTCATAATGATGGTTTGGCACCCAGAGAGCGTATTTAATTAAAGTCCCAGGTTTTGTGGTTTTTTGAGCATAGCTCTACTCCTTTATAGTTAGTCACACCCCTTCCCATTGGCCCCACCCATTCAACTGTCTCCTGCATCCCCCCCTTTGATTTGAAGTCACCAGCCGATACTGTGTATGTTCTTCTATTCAGTGTTGCAACATTCTTTATATATGGGCTGTATTCCACCCATCAACCTGACGTCTGGCTTAGAACCACTGCCTGTACATGGGACATCACACAAAGGCACAGACAATGTCAGCCATAAAAGGGATGCCTGCATGTACAATCTTCAGAACTTTTTCACCACCATTCGGAAAGGTTGACTTGTACGTTCAGTCTGCCATTGGATAATGTTGGTGTTGTCTTCCAGCTTCAGATAAGTACCCCATAGGGGATTTAACATATTGCTACTGCCTTTTTGTTTTTGTTAATGTCATCCAGAAAGGGCAGGAGTAGGTGTGGAAGGCAAATTCCACATAAAGATAGTCATGATTTTTGCTTATTTTGCTTAGGGCTTAATCATCACAACTGGACTTGCTCTATTTGTCAGGCCTTTGTTCCTAAAACATTGTGCAGTCATCTGTCAGCCTTGAATCTTTATTTAGAAAACCAAAGAGTCAAATGTCTGGCTAGGGATGCTATGGAAGGTTCTGCGAGTGCTTCTGGGCCATCTGTTAAGAGGAAGGTTTGAAAACCTAGGCCCAAATCCTCTTTAGCTGCATCTACTATCTCCAACATACCCCTTGAGGTTGATAAAAACCTGGCGATGTGACCAGAGGTAGGGTGCGCTCCCTCGGCGGGTACTGGTATGGAAGCAATCAGGAGTGCGGATCCTTGAACATCCGAGGCTATACAAAGTCCAGTTCAGATGACTTGGGGGAACCACGGCTCATTATTGCAGAAGACTCTGGGACTGTTGCAGCTTCTTTGTCTAGGGGGGTGTCGAAGGTAAGGTCTACATTCTCCATTTCTCCCCAATGGGAGAAACATGTTAAAAAGAGACAAAAAACTAGACATATTCCTGTTCCTCCTACCCTTACATCAGATCGAGATGTTTTCCTCAGAGTCTCATTAATACTCTGATGGCTCTGAGGCCTCTGGCTCTGGCTTCTCCTATAGCCAGCCCAGCCTTCTACTCCTCTCCAGTGCTACCATCAGTGTCCCAGGGGCCTTCTTCAGTGCAGCCTGTGTAATTCCAAATTCCTGACACTGATTCTGAGGAGTTTTTCTCAGATTAAGATTCCTTAGCATATTCCACACCGGTTTCTTCTCCACTGGAATATGCTTCCCCAGAGGAAGAGTCTAATTGAGGTGACTCTCCCATTGAAGAGCTTTACTTTGGGGAAACTATTAATAAAATAAAGGAATTATTTAACTTGTTACAGCCGAGTGACATCTCCAGGTGCATCTGCAGTTAACTCCTACTGACGCCTCTAGGCATCAAATATTGTTTGTTTATATTTGCATCAATAATTCCAAAACCATGCTAGGTACAAGGTTTTAAAACATGTCATCTTACAGCTTACACAATAGAAAATGCAACTGCATTAATATTTGACCTCTGTCTAGTGCAGGTAAATAGATATTAACTATTGTTTTTAGGAAAGCTTTCTTCATGGCCCACCTCATTAGCAAGAGTATCTCATCCAGGGACAAGGTGATCATAACATCCCTGTATTCTTCCCTTATAAGACCGATTATTGAATACAATGCCCCTTTCTGCATTTACCTCATAAAGCACATGCAGCATCTGGAGAGACCACAGAGATTCATCACCCGGAGAATCCAGGGCCGCAAACTTCTACCCTACACAGATAGGCTAAAAGCCCAGTCTCTCTACTCAGTCTTCTACAGACTCCTCAGAGGTGACCTCTGTCTGGCATACAAATCAATCTCAGACCCTGCCTTGATGGGACTGCTGCATATCCGCAAGTCAAGCTCCACTCAAGTAACCTGCACACGCGACCTCAACCTGGTCTGTGATATCAATAGGACTTATTGGCGAGACAGATTTGTGTCCCAGAGACTCCCCCTTTTGTGGAATACACTCCGTCTCCATGGAAAGCAGAGTACCTCATTAACCCTTTTAAGCGCAATCTGGATAACTGGATGGGGAACAGAAAATTCACCCCTGGGATTCCACCTATGTCCCTGCTGGACAGTGGCATAGGGTGCTTACTTGTTCAAACATGGGCCAAATTCTTGGCTAGGCTTGGAAGAGCCTCAGGGCCAATAGCCTAGTAACTTCCTATAATCCTATGATCCTATAAGTCTATGATATTAATTTATAGACATCATTTTCACATTTTTCAAAATACCTCAAGAAACAAGTGACACAGACAGAACTCCTTAGCCTCATAAGAAAGCTCTCAGCTAGATGAATAAAATTCTGCTGACAGTATGTGTGTAACTAGAATGGTTGCTGAGATATTGCAAGTTGTTTACAAAATATGACAAATAGGTTCATACGTTCATAGGTTCATACTAGGCTATCTGCCTGGGGAAATTATAAGCCTAGCCCGATTCTGTATGGCTTATGCCACCCCTTGATTTGAGTATACTGTGCCCTTTTTAAGGTTTAGTTTACTGTGCCTCTGTCTAATAGTGACACAGGAGTAATCCCTGGGACAAACCTATGATCCCCCATCCACCTATCGAGATTCTTCTTGAAGAGATTCAGTGAGGTGCTCTGCCTCACATAAACTGGAATTCTATTCCAGAGTGAAGGGAGCCTCTGGGTTATGAACCTGTCCCTCCAGCAAGTTCTATTTATTTCTGTGCTGAGGTTCAAGTCCTTCGAGCGTGTGGCTCTAAGGGATTTAGATTGACTGAGGTGGAGCATGTCCATTAATTCTGGATTTGACATAGCTTTGTATGTCAGGCATAGATCGCCTCGAAGTAGGCAGTATGCAACTGAGTAGAGCTGGAGTTTTTTTAACCGAGCAGCATCTGGCATCTGTTTGAGACCCTTGATCCTCTTGGTGAGATACTTTTGGGGTCTTTCTAATTGCTGCAGGTTTCGTGTAAGGTACATCCCAAAAGGGGCATTGTATTCTATGATGGGCCTGATGAGGGATGAATAAAGGGGCACGATTACCTCTCTTGATCTAGATGTGAAACCCTTCGTGATGAGGTGGGCTATGTAGAAGGTCTTTCTAACCACTTTGGCAATGTGATAGTTAATGTGTTTACTGTGACTTATAACATTCAGTTTAAGACCTAGAACCTAAAGAATACTACCGCTATAAAAGTAGTTTGTGCTGAAGAGTGTGACATTTATACTACTTTCATAACCCCTATGTTTCCAGAGATATGAGCATTTGTTTAAAATGTGAGGACATTATTTGATTCTATAAAAAAGCTTAGGCTCCGCTCATTGGAAGTTACAGTGCAAACTTCCTGAGCTTCACTGAACTGAATGAGTTAAGTGGGATTCCTCTCAAATCTCAGAAGAACAAAAGAGATATTATGAGCTACTCCAGCTGGACGCCCCTGCTCCTTCTACAGTTCCACCAGTCCTGCCAGCCTTCTTAGATGCCTTTAAGGCAACATCTCAAGCTCTTGACTCGCAGGCCCCTGTCCCTAAAAGACCTGAACACAGAATAAAAAAAAATCATACAATATTCAACAAATAATACAATAAAATCACTTATCTTCAATAAATACAGGATGGAAAACATAACAGGAAATGCAAAACCTATAAAAGGATAATTAGGAAATGTAAAACCTATAACAACAGGAAGAAATAATGGAATGAAAAGCTAGAGGGGGCACCAAAAAACTACTTGAATATTAAATTTCTTTAAATGTCTCTATCATCTTCTCTGAGGATTGCAAGTTTCCTTTTAAATGCCCCTCAACTGACCCAGCTGTAGTTTCCATTACTTCAAATAAATCTTCACAGCTATCTCCCTTAACCAAACTGCTTCTTTCTGATAAGGAAAGTAAAATTATGGAAAGATTGAGTAAGAAGGTCTATACCTCTTCCACCTTGGCTATCAGGCTTTAAGTTACCGAACACACATCAGGGATATGATTTGGCCTTGCTCACTCGGGCTACGCAGGCTTTTTCCCCGTTGCCTGACTCAGAGGCTAAATCATTGGCGCTTTCACTTTTATCAGCCTCCTCCCAGGTAGCCAGAAACACAATCAAGTGCAGTTATGACACATTTGAGGCCTCTACCAGAGCAGCAGCTTCTGCATCTGTTTTCATAAGGCATTCCTGGTTACGTATCCAGGCATTCCATGATGACATAAATGCAAAATTGCTTATGCTCCTCTGGATAATTCCTCCCTCTTTGGTAAGGCAGCTGCAGAGTTATTTAAATCACTGCAGGAAAAAGGTAAGGAGCTTCAGGATTTGAAACATTTGCTTGTTTCTCCAGTTCCAAAATTTCATAGGAATTTCCTGCCAAGACTCCTTTTGTCAGGAAACCTGCTTGTTACTCCACTTCTGCTCCTTCTGGAACTATGCCTCATAAGTCTTCTAGGAGACACTCACAGGCTAAAGCTTACTTCTGCTGCTGTTGTCCCTCCTCAGCAGCCCTTTCAGCACAGACAAAGTCCTCTGTGACACTCTGCCCCCTCTTCCAGGTCATAATCCCTTGTCTCTTCACCTCTCTCTTTCCCTTTCTGTTTGGATGGCAATCACTCAGGACTCCTGGGTGATTTCAGTTATCCAAAGAGGATACTTTATGACTTGGGAGACTCTCCTTCCTTTCAGGGAATAAGTCAACCCCCCCCCCCCAGTCAACTACATCTGTTCCCCTTGATTCTTGCTCAACTTTCCCATCAAGGAACCATCCAATCTGTCCCTCCAGACCAACTGGAGAGGGGATTCTACTCCAGGATGTTTCTAGTTCCAAGGAAAGATGGTCCTTGGAGGCCTATATTAGATCTTTCCCTGTTAAACACTTTCCTGGTTGTGCCATCTTTCAGAATACTATCCCTGCCTGCTCTCCTTCCCCTGGTCCATTCTCAAGCGTTCTTAGCTTCCCTGGATCTCAAGGATGCATACCTGCATATGCCTATTCATCCTCACTTCAGGAAGATTTTGCGTTTCTTGGAGGGTTCTTTGCACTTTCAGTTTATTGCCTTGCCCTTTGGCCTTTCTACTGCTCCAAGGGTGTTCACAAAGTACCTGGCCCTAGCTATTGCTTATTTAATACTAAAAGGTCTACAAGTCTAACTATACTTAGATGATCTGCTTTTTCCAGCCAACAGTCCAAATGTGTTAACTCAGCATCTGAACATGGCTATTCCCTTTCTGCAGGCCCTGGGTTTCTCAAAAAATTTAAAAAAATCAGCCCTTTCACCAAGTCAGCATCTTATATTCCTGGAGTGCAGTTTCTGCACAGACTTGATGATGTTTTTTTTTTTCCTGTGGAGAAAGTAACTTATCTCAAGACCTTCATGGAGGCTCCTCTGCCTCTTCCTTCCATCACGGCCAGGGAGTTCCTCAGATTGCTGGGGTTCATGGCCTCCACTATTCCCATGCTGCCCTTTACAAAGCTACACATGAGGAAATTCCAGTGCTTTATAAAGACAGTTTGATCCCAGCATGCTCATTCCTTAGATGTCTTGATTCCCTGCTCCACTGTCTGAAAAAAGAGTTACATTGGTAGATGCAGCAACTCAGTCAGAACCCTGGCCTACCTCTTCAGATACCTCAGCCAGTTCAGCAACTCTTCACAGACACCTCAGACTTGGTTTGGGGAGCAATCTTTGGAAAGGGTCTTTGGTCTCCTTCTCAGAGGAGGGAACATATCAATATCAGGGAAATGAGGGCTCTACTTCTAGCTCTACAGACCTTCCACTCTCTATGTCAGCCTGGACCTATCAAGATCCTCACAGACAATATCATGGTCCTTTGATACATAAACAAGCAGGGGGCCACAAAATCCTACCTTCCCTGATGCCTAGCCATCAAGGCTTGGGAATTGGCTGCTCAATACAAAGAGACTCTGCATGTGTGTATCTTCCCTCAGCTCAGAACTCGGTGGCAGATGCATTAAGCAGATCTGTGACATAGTCTCATGAATGGGTGCTTCACAGGGATGTGTTCCTGGATTTAGTTCATCAGTTGGGTACTCCAGAACTGGACTTTTTGCCTCCCCTATGAACAGATAACTTCCTCACGTTTGTGCAAGGGTCACTCACCCTCAAGTGTGGAAGGTGGATGCTCTATCCTTCTCATGGAAGGGGATGTTACTGCATGCATTCCCCCCTTCCCCTTAATTCAGAAAGTCCTGTTGAAAATTATACAGGAGAACCCCATAATCTTGCTAGTGATCCCCTTTTGGCAAAGACAGCACTGGTTCCCTCTTCTTCTGCAATTAGCCAGGGGTCATCACTACAAGTTACCTCACTGGATCAGCCTGCTAATTTAGGACAAAGGATCCTTGATTCACCCCCATGTGTCAGCCCTACACCTAACCTTGTGGGTGATCAACTTTTGGTCCCTTTCAGGCACCTATTTCCTATGGACATGCTCCTGGTTTTTGCAGGAAGCCAGGAAACCCAATACTAGAAAATCTTACATTTCCAAGTGGAGAAGATTTTCCATTTGGTGCCAAAAAAGGAAAGATGACCCTTTTGGTGGACAGTCCCTTAGTACTTTCTTACCTGTGTGAGTTGCTCAGCAGTGGTCTTTCCTACTCCTCAGTTAAAGTCCATTGTCCTGCTTTGACTGCCTGTTTGTCTTTAACTCCCCCCTTAGTTTCCAGTTTACAAGTTAAGCTTTTTCTTAAAGGTGTTCTACATTTAAGATCCCCCAGGAAACCAGTTCCTCCTTCATGGCATCTTAACTATGTTTTAGAAAAACTTACCCAGGCTCCTTTTGAATCAACAGCTTCTGGTTCTCTTAATTTCTGCACATGGAAAACTGTGCTTCTAGTAGCCTTAACCTCTGCTAGAAGGGTCTCTGAGATTTAGGCATTGATGGCTCCTCCCCTTTCCTAGTTTTTCATAGGGACAGAGTATCCTTGAGAACTAATCCAATCTTCATGCCCAAAGTGGTGAACGAGTTGTCTCTTAATCAGTCCATCCAATTTTCTGCCTTTTTCCCTTCACCACAATCCCCCAGTGAGAGGATTTTGCATACCTTGGATGTTCATAGACAACTCAGATTTTATCTTGACAAAACTAAGTCCATTAGGAGGTCTGACCTACTTTTTATTTCTTTTCATCCCAGGGCTTTGGATTTGCCTGTATCCAAACAAACCATTTCCACATGGCTCTCTATGACTACTGTGTTTTACTATTAATTCCATGGAAAGTCCCTATCAGAGTCCATTAAGGCCCATTCCACTAGATCAGTGGCATCCTCAGGGAATTCCTTAAAGGTTTAGATGCTCATTCCATCCTGGAAGCTGCCACTTGGTCATCTGCTCATATCATTACAAAATATTACAAATTGGACCCTGTTTCCAGGTCCAGGGCAGGTTTTGCAAGAGCAATTCTGCATGGATTCCTGGAAAATGCTACTTCTTAGATTTTTCCCTTCCTTATCCTCCTCCCTGGGTTCCCTTTCAGCTTTTGCACTCTCCCATATGTAAAGAATACTGTAACATTGAATAGAAGGACATAGAATAGTTGTGTAAAATCTTATCATAACCATAGATGTTCTTCTCTTCTATGTTGCAGTATTCTATCCATCCTGCCTTCCCCCTACAACTTGTTCTTTCCTGGGATGATCTCCTTAGGCTCCTTTTGGACTCCTTTCCTTATGGGGCTTTCTTATTCTGAAGATTGTACGTGCAGACATCCCTTTTATGGCTGACGTCCCACATACAGGCAGTGGCTCTAAGCTTTTGTATGAAGGCCGGATGTTGGGTCAATGGGTGGAATACAACTCATATGTAAAGAATACTGAAACACAGAAGAGAAGGACATCTATGGTCATGGTAAAATTTTACACAACTATTCTTTACCTTACTTCTGACAACAATATACGACAGCATTTAGGGGTATACAACCATTTGGCTTGCTAGGGCCGCATTGAGTGAACAGAAATGGTCTTAGGGCTGCATATAAAATATATCATATAGTTAACTCTTTCGTTGCTCCGGAAGACCACAGTTGACCTCCTGGCTGTACTGTAGGTGCATTTGAACAATGAATAAATGTAATAAATGCCTAATATTTCCCTTAAAATTCGAATTCTCATTCTAATTCTAATTCTCTAATCTAACAGTTAACTCTAACATCTTAGTTAATATCTCTCTCTCTCTCTCTATATATATATATATATATATATATATATTTTGTACAGATAAACAGATATTCACTATAGCACTAGCATTTCTCACTGGGAAAACCATTCCAGCAGTCCAGCTACGTAAAATGTCAACATCACCAGTCCTACAATACTATAATCCACAAAAATAACCCAACAAATTTGCAATAAAGTAAAGAATTCATATTACTGACTTAGTAGAACAATTGTGAATAAGCTACAAGAGGGTCTCTCCCAAACAAATAACTGGTGCCGGAAATATGGCCTCAAGCTAAATGCCAAAAAGTGCATCATCATCCCCTTTGAGGAGAGTGATGTCCACACAAATTATCACATTAATAACAACGTTGTAAGCACGCAATAAGTCGCATTTTACTTGGGCACCCAGGTTGATAGAAACCTGACTTTTGACCACCACGTTGTCTCCGTAGTAAGGAAAGCTTTTTACATGGCCCACTTCATTAGTAAGGGTATCTCATCCGGGGACAATGAGGTCATAACATCCCTGTATTCTTCCTTTACAAGAGCCATTATTGAGTGCAATGCCCCTTTTGGCATGTGCCTCAGCAAAACATCCTGCCAAAAGAAAGACTACAACCATTTCTGACAAAAAAGGTTAAAGGACTAAGTTCACTTAGTTATCCAAACAGACTAAAAAGTTTCTTGCTTTCCTCTGTCTCTCACTGGCCCCTATAAATTTCATTATTGGCTTGCTTTCCAGGCTAAGAAAGATCCTGCCTTAAGAGACTTCCTCTACCTCAGAAATACTGGTTATACTTAAAACACTCACTACAAAGACCACAGCCTTCACTGCAACATAAACAAGCCACTTTTTATGGACAGGTTCTTGACACAAAAACCTTCAACTTCTGTAAAAAGCTCCTCTCATTATCAAACAATGTAGTTCAGCAACACGATGGCTGGATGGATAGCCATAAATGTAATCCTTGGGTAAGTAGCATAACCTTCATCAAACCAGATGGAAAATCCACATACTAACCTTTCCCAGCTGGATGGCTAAGATCTAATATTGGTTACTCAAGTCTAGTTGCCCAAGAAGAGGGGCATGTTTAACTAAGAATTCCATTTGCAAAATTATATTCAGTATACATATTAAATCTCTCTCTCTTACACACACACATACACACACACACACACACACACACACACACACACACACACACACACACACACATACACACACACACACAAAAAGCCCCTACTTGTAAAATAGGCAACCTCAGTAATCACATGACACCCACTCACTGAATGAAATTGTCTGGAAGTCAAAATATCTGAAACAAAATCATAATAGAGATGGATTCATCCATGTAATTTCCCACCACCAAAAGGACAATCAATAAATCAATAAACAACTGCTCGGCAAAAAGTAAATCGATAAGAAAACCATAAACTATAATGCTACATACTGGTGTAAACATATAACGTGTCAATCCCCAGGTTAATCCATACCAAAAGATTGTTTCAGAGCTTCAGATATCTACAAACAGCTTTCTCCTAAAAACTTAACTCATTGGTATTTGCCTTGCTGTAATTATAACTGTAAAAAAATGTTTTTAAGTTTATTCTGTACCTCAATGATTCTCACTGTTACAAGATGTAATCTCTGCCATATTGTATGAGTACTACATCCATAATTTGCTGTCTCTCTCTCTCATGTATTGTATTATATTGTTTTGTATTATTTTTGGAGCTTTTCTCCCCGGGCCTCCGCTGAAAATGGACCTGTGTCCAGTCGAACTTTCCCGGTAAACAAATGTAAAATAAAATAAAATAAATAAAAATAAACTTCCCTCCAATCTAAAGCCATTTGACATTCAGACATTTTAATTTGTGCAGAAGTTACTCACAGACTGACAGTTTACTGAACTGTAATGCTGACCTTCGCTTTTGAAAAAAACAAATTCCCAGACTTTGTTAATAGCTCAAAGTGTAGAGAGGATTATTTATTTATTATATACTTATTTATTTTTGGAAAACATCTTTAAAACTGTTAAATTGATTGCACACCCAGAAACACAGAAAAGTTATTGTGATTATGTAAACCACAGACTCCTGCAAGAAATCGAGCTCACATTAGCACTCTATGCTTATGTCCGAGCAGATGAATCATACCTGTCAATTCCAAAAGAAGTAAAGTAGCTTAATAAGAAGGTTATTTGTAAGGTTACATGGCAGTTTATATTGGAAATAAGCAGAGATATTAAAAAGGCTCTGTTTTTCATAATTATGCCAAAAAGTCTTCCAAGGTAAATACAACTTCTGATTTAGCATGGAACCATACCTCTCAACCATAGAGCAAGAAATCTGGACAAAGCGAAAAATAAAAGTGGAACACAGGCCCAAAAATAGTTATGCATTACAGACACCATTGAAACAACTGTAGCTGCAAACATTATACATCACTTATAATCTTTCCATCCCATTATTGTCAGTTAAACATTATATGGCTCATTCAGTCCTGCCTTCTTTTGCATCAAAGAAAACCATGCTTTGAAATGACAAATGCATTAAAAATAATAAATAAAACACATTGCATCAACAATCTGCAACTTCCTACCTGCAAGCAACCACAGAGCTTTCATTGAAACTAGGGCTGTTTGTTTCCCCAGAATGACAGTTCTCCCTAATTAAGTCTAATGGTATACAATCTACCAGTATATGGACTACCTGAAATAAATTAAATTATGGCCTGTAAATTGAAAGTACACTTTGTTTAATTAAACTATATTTCTAAGCCCACTTACTATATTTTTTCAGTAACATCCCAATATCCATTTCCAGGTCACTTTACAAGACATTGGCAGTGGTAGACTTGGCATCCTTCAGAACCCCACAGGCCCACGCTAATACATTGTCCATTAAATGTAAATACCCATCCACTGTAAATGGCAAGAAGCTATGTCTTAAAAAATCTACTTCTGGCATGCGTACCGAAGTATTAGGTTTTGAAACAAAGAAACATATTCTCCACAGTCCGTAAGTCTCTGTCTTTAATAATCATCTACTGTTGCAGCACTCCCAACACATAAGCACACACATACACACTAAAATCCCCAACATTTAAAAAATGATATTGTGACCACTTGATTTGCCAGTATTAATTATCCGCCAAAGCTATGCTTACTGTTGTCCAATCTACCACTGCTTAGAATCCACCAATGAAAAAACAGTACTAGGTGCTTTTTTGTTTGTCTGAAAAAACAATACAACTTTATATGTTACAGTCCCACATAGTTAGTCCACTACTGACCCATTAACCCTAGGCTGCTGTCTCATTCTTACTCCGTGGAACTGCATTACCTAGGATGACTACTTTTATTTCCTAAGCAAAAGACACAAATTGGAAGATGAGGCAAAAATACAGACATTCTTTGAAAATCCATACAGTTAAGAGGTATGAGTTCATGTTCAATACAACACTCTCCCTGTTAGGAAAGCCGCAATTTAATGAAAGTGTACTCTTAATGTATAATATATTTGTGAGCTAACTTGTTTGTGTTCAGTAGGTAGACTGATCAATGTTAGCCTCTTTGTGCATGCGTCTCTCTCTGTCATGCACACATATACACACATACACACACGCACTCTTCTTCTACTTTCACACACAGAATTATGCTTTCATGCATGCACTCACTCACTCCATACTTACCTATTAACACAGGTAATTGCTGTCCCTTTCAAAGGCAACAGCGGCAAATCCATACATGAGTCCCTCTTCAGTGAGAACACACACACTGATTGTTCGGCGCAAAATAATGGCGTAAACACACTGACCCTTTTTTGGCTCAAAAACAAAACTAGAAGGGTGCTTTGGTGCATGCACACACCGACATTAGCGTTACAGGTCACGGGAGTAAAAAACATAAAACAAAAAAAGTGTTTTGGGGCATGCATACATCGATGTTGCAGTTAGAGGTTGAGGGCAGCATGGAAGAGCTCTGAGGGTCGCATGTGGCCCGCGGGCTGCAGGTTGAACATGTCTAATTTAGACAGTATATCTTGATCCAGCTAATGCTTGTAGGATGTATGTAATATACAGTGAGGAAATGTCTTGTTGTCCATTTCGGTACAGCTTAGCAAGTGACCATGAGCCATGAGGATTTGCTGCTGTTTGGAGTGGTATAACAGTGCAAAAGTAAGTAAAATGATGGAACCAATATTCACTATATACCTTTCCCACAATCATACCTCAATTTCTGTATAGCTATGAAATGCCTCAGTTGTTAAGTATTTCCATATCTTGGTTTTGGAGAGATTAAGGACCAGATTCCAAAAGAGTTGCTCTCAGTGTAAGTCTTGTCTGAATCTGAAAGAGTTGCTCTCAATGTACAGTGTAAGGCTTATCTATAAACAGGCTTACGTTAGGGCCCAGATTCCAAAAGACCTGCTCTGAGCATGCTCTCAGTGTAAGTGGTCACATATACTCAGTGCAAGTCTTTTGGAATCTGTCCCTAAGTTGTGCTACATTGAAGCTGGATGTCTGCAAAGGTTTTAATGAATTTGCCTCTCAGATCTTTTATTTTATGCAAGTTAAAAGTATAATTATATACATTGTCATCAGTCTCTGTACTATACAATCCAAAATCATAACAAAGATGTGGTACTTGAACAAGAAATTCATACAATATTCAACAAATAATACAATAAAATCACTTATCTTCAATAAAGAGGGGATGGAAAACATAACAGGAAATGCAAAACCTATAAAAGGATAATTAGGAAATGTAAAACCTATAACAGCAGGAAGAAATAATGGAATGAAAAGCTAGAGGGGACACCAAAACAACTACTTGAATATTACCTTTCTTTAAATGTCTGTATCATCTTCTCCATCTTCAGAAATCCTTCAGAATTGTCATCTTTTATTGTCTCATACAAACATAATTCTGTGAAAATATTCAACCAAGTTTTCTCTGAGAATAGTAAGAGAGGTTCAGTCTTTCAGTCGAACAAAACCATTTTTGTTTTTGTGACTTTAGTGAGTAAGGAAAGCTCACATTTTATCTCAAAAATTAAACACCATTCTTCTTCTGGTTTTTCCCGATTAGAGGTCGCCACAGCAGATCATCTGTCTGCTCATGATTGGCAGTAGTGTTTTTACAGTGTCAAGTTGCCAGCCTGGCATCCAACCTTCCATAGAAGGCACACACCTGCACACACTCACACCTAGGGCCAATTTAGAGTGTCCAATCAACCTATAGCATGACTTTGGGAGGAAACTGGAGGAAACCTACGCAACCGCAGGGAGGGCATGCAGACTCTGCACAGAATGCACCCCAGCCAAGGATCGAACCTCTTGCTGTGAGATAACAATGCTAACCACTGCACCACCGTGGCCGCCCTAAATAATTATAACAAAAATCAGGCACAATCTAACCTAAGACTCCAAAGCAACAAGAAATACAGCCAAAGACAAGACCTCAAATAGAAGCAGTTCTCTTTATTGGATACAGCCACAAGAAACGTTAAGCACTTTCATCCCCCATTAAATTACATGGGACTTCTTCAGAACAAAAAACATCTGAATAAGCCAGGTTTAAATATTATTATTCAAACACATGCTCAACCAATCAAAATTAAAAAAACAATAAAACAATTAAAAGGCTAGTTAACCCTCAAAGTGCCTGAGTTTTAGCAAACAGTTTATAAGTTCATAGGTGTGTACTAGGCTATTGGCCCTGGAGCCTTTACAAGCCTAGACCATAGGATTAGCCTGGCATTGTGCCACCCGACCTTAGTTCTCGGTGCTTCTGTAGAGTAAAGCCACTGGAATGATCCCTGGGGTGAATTTTCTATTTCCCATCCACTCATCAAGATTTCTCTTGAAGAGGGCCAGTGACGTGCTCTGCTTGACATGTATGGAAAGTCTATTCCATAGCATGGGCAGTCTCTGGGTTATGAACCTGTCCCTCCAACATGTTCTGGTGATTGTGGTAATGAGGTTGAGGTGTCTGGAGTGTGTGGTGGGGAGGGATTGGGATTTCTTCAGATACAGCATTTCTAACAGAGCTGGGTCAGACATGGCTTTGTAAATCAAGCAGAGATTGCCTCTAAGTAGGCAATATGAGAGAGAGAATAGTTGGAGTTTTTGAGTCTGCCCATATAGGACAAATGTTTAAGGCCTAGGATCATCTTTGTGAGGTACTTTTTCAGCCTCTCCAGTTGTTGCAGGTGTCTTGTGAGGTACATGCCAAACGGGGCATTGTACTTGATGATTGGCCTAATGAGGGAAGAGTGGTGGGGGGACAATGACCTCTTTCTTCCTCGATGTAAAACCCTTAGTAATGAGATGTGCCACATAGAAGGACTTTCTGACCACAGTGGCAATGTGGTGGTCAAAAGAGAGGTTGCTGTCAACCTGTGTTCCCAGATCTCTTATAATGCCTTCTGTGTTCAGTGGACTACCATCGATGTGCTAATTTATGGGAACCGGGATTTTCCCAAAGGGGATGATGACACATTTTTTGGCATTGAGCTTAAGGCCATGATTCTGACACCAGTCGATGGTCTCAGTGAGGCCTTTCTGTAGGATGTCAACATCACTTGGGGAGTTAATAATAGCTCCCAACTTGCAATCGTCTGTGAACTTTGTCAGCCAGAGTCCCTTCATGTTGGCCTGGACTTCAGAGAAGTAGATACCAAACAGGAGAGAACCTAGGACTGAACCCTGTGGGACTCCACTTGTGGCTGATCGGCAGTCTGACTTGGAATCAACTACTTTCACACTGTGGGTTTATGCTAGTATATTAATTCAAGTCAGGATACTCAAATGCATTTAGCTTAAGTTGCCACCTTAGGTCATATAATTCTAAGTGTTCTGGTAAAACCTTCCCTTTGCTGTCTAAAACTATCTGCTGCAGGACAAAGAAACCAAATACATGTTCATTATGTTCTATTATATGTTTAGATAATGCATTTGCACTTTTAACATTTTTTATATCATTTAGATGTTCATACATCCTTTCTCTAAACTTTCTACAAGTTTTTCCTATATAAAATGCTGGACAGTGCAGGCATTTTGGAGCATAACCAACACTTTTAGACTGACAAGTAAAATGACCATATATATATATATATATATATATATATATATATATATATATATATATATATATATATATATTAATTACACTGGTAGGCAGCCAACTTGAATTTTTCCCCTGTTTTAATAACATCGGGGCACTGCCTACACATCCCACATTTAAAGTTCCCAGAGGGCCTATTTTTTATGTTCTTGTCCTATGCAATTGTTTTCTAGTAGATTTATAAACAATCTATCCTTTTTAAAAACTATAAATGGCTTAGCGCCTAATTTTTCTGCAGTCATGTAGTCCAAATTGAAGAGGGACCAGTTTTTGTTAACAATTTTTACCACAGCAAAACTATCTTTATTAAATGTCGTGATGAAGGAGAAAGTCTCTTTTTCTTTTTCTCCTGTACTTATTGCCCCTTCATTACTAACACCTATCTACTTATTGCCCCTTCAATACTAACACCTATTAATTATATGTTCACCATCACAAAATGTGGACTGTTGGCTTAAGATAAACTTAAATATCCCATTAGCTCTTTTTGTGTGAACTTCTGTATTTACTTTCTCTAATAAATGTTCAGGATAACCGATAACCCCTTCTCCTAAACATGTCTATAATGAAATTAGTTTCAGCTATAAAGTCATTGCCATCAGTTACCATCCTGGCAGCTGTTACCAGCTGCCCTTTTACAACTGATTGTTTCTGGTATGATGGATGGCAACTGCTATAGTCCAGATAAGAGTTTGAAAAGGTTGGTTTTCTGTAGATGCTTGATCTTAAATTCTGTTTCCCTTCATCTATACTAATTTCAACATCCAAGTAATATATCTTCTCCTTATGTAAAACATGGGTAAATTCTAAGAAGGTGGTACTGTTGTTCATATAATTCAGAAATTCATCCAATAGCTCTACAGACCCTGCCCAAAATAAAAACAGGTCATCCAAAAACCTTGTGTAGTATTTTATATTCTCCACATATCTACTCTTGAAAATGTATTCAGTTTCCCAAAAGGACATAACATAATTTGCATAAGTAGGGGCACAAACGGCCCCCATAGCTACACCTACTACCTGCTTGAAGTACTGTCCCTCAAAATAAATATAATTATTGTGAAGAATAACTTCCATAAGGGTAACTATCACATTAATACGGTCTTGTAAGTCTTTATATCAAGCTGTGCAAAAAATATATGTGTTAAAACAGACTTTGAGCATCCTTTGACAAATGTCAGATATGAATTCAAGTGCCAGGCATCATGTAATATATAGTTTATCTAGTGACATGCATACAATGTGAATGTTTTTATGTGGGCAAATGTTCAAGACTTTTAAAAGATTGCATAATTGAACACAAGTCTGGCAATAGGAGATGCGTTGTTACGAATGCTTTAAGCTAGCACATCTTAAGTAGGGGCTCAGTACATGATTTTAAATTTAAGGTATTAAAGGTGGTTCATAAGAACTTATGAGGAGGGGATATGAATAATAAATTAGACGTATCAGAGTATAGATGGATTACTAGACTTGAAGCAGATAAATATCCTGGGTGCAACAATATGGTAATGCTTAAACCAATATTAGTTGCCAAGCAGAAGGAATACAAATAAATAATGTCTTAGATTTTATAAAAGAAGAACATTTTTATGTTTTTTTATTTTCGTATGTGCTTTAAATCTATATACTACTACTTTAAAAGTAGATATGATTTTAATTACTTGTTAAATTGTCTGTTTTTTACTATTGGTGGGCTGTGTCATGTGCTGTGTTTTATTATGGTATATTAAGAAGTGTGTAAAATGAGTTCTGAATACTTCGTGGTCTGCACTCTTGTGGGAGGAGAGGCTGGATTCTGCCCTTCTGAGCTGGGAATTTCTGGTTAAAGGCTTATAGTGCATGTATATCTGAACTGCTTCTTACTGAAGTTGGTGCGCCTTGTTTGCTGTGGCATAGACTGGATTCGGGCCCGCTGGATCTAACTTTGTTTGTGTAACTTGAGCACTAATCCAGGCATTCTCTAAACTATTCAGTTGTATTTATTACTGCTTGGTAGTAACTTGATTAAAGTGCAGCTATCATTCTAAGTCTTTTGGATTAAGCACTTGGGCTTCAGACCAGTTGTTTTACATTAGGAAGGTTTGTGGCATGCACTGTGGTGGCAGGACAGGTAGCTTTCATCCTTCTAAGTTGGGAACTGCTGATTGAGAGCCCAGTGTCTGTTATTCTTAAAGTGTATTAGTTCTGGTTTAAGCACTTGGGATTCAGGCCAGTTATTTTACATTAAGAAGGTTTGTGGTCTGCACTCTTGTGGGAGAAGAGGCTGGACTCTGCCCTTCTGAGCTGGGAATTTCTGGTTAGAGGTTTATAGTGCCTGAATATTTGAACTGTATCTTACTGAAATTGGTACACCTTGTTTGCTGTAGCATAGACTAGATCCAGGCCTGCTGAATCTAGCTTTGTTTATATGCTTGTTTTTTGTTTGCTTGTTATTTCCCTGGAACGCTAATTCCACCTAATACATGGCTTCTCAGCACTTCTGTGGATCACTAATGATATCTGCATTGCTTACTGTACTTATTTCCTTGTTTCACTTGAAAGAAAGTTACTGTTTGTCATTTTTGCATTTAAGTTACCTGAAACACATTGCACTTAAGTTACCTGGCACTTGCTCACTAAAGCAATTATATAAGTCAGCACTAAAAATTAAAAGCACTACACCCTCACTCTCCACTGGCCCTTGTTTTCAATTATAAAGGAATTCCCAATATTATTCTAGCATGTCCAAAGGTCAGTTGTCAATCTCCTCTCTGGTCCAGCTGGTGAATCTGGGAATCTTGAGTCAATGTTACAACTGCCTCATGTACACAGACAACCCTCTCGTCCTCCCAACAAATTCCATCACATGTGACAGATGCAACCTTATAGCCAAACTGGAGGCTAAGCTCTCTCAACTCAGTACTGGCATAACCAGTCAGGAGGAGAAGGAAACCACACTCACTACAAATCCAGTCTCACATAGACCTACCACGACAGCAAGCCAAACACATAATCACACAAAAACATACTCGGAGGCTCTAAATAAAGATCTGCCTAAGCAGCAGAGACCTCCAAAGCAGACACCCAAGCAACCGCTACCCCAAAACAAAACACGTGCAACACATATCTCACAAAGCCAGTGTGCCGAACAGTCACAGCCCTTAAGACTAAACAACACACCTGACACACTTGTAATAGGTGACTCTATCGTCAGGCACACTGACGTCCCGCTCACCAGGCTGAACAAGGAGAGGGTCACGGTTTGCAGCCTGTCGGGTGCTAGGATCCGCCACATAACACAAGCACTCCAGGTCACTCCAAGGCAAGTACAAATATGACTCAGTCATTGTCCATGCTGGTGTAAATGACCTGAGATGTACCTCCCTGGACTACATGAAAAGAGACATAGATGAGCTCTCTGAGCATGTAGCCCAGGCCGGTATGACCCTGACCTTGAGTAGCATCTTACCCTCACCAATAATGATGCCACAATATGAAGACAAGATGATCAATTTCAACAATTGGCTTAAGTACTGGTGTCATTCAAAGGGGATCCAATGCCTGTCAGCTTGGGATGATATGCTCGACAAGCCACGATGCTTCAATAGGGACGGCTTGCACCTGTCACCCCTGGGCTTTTGGATATTGGCAAAGGATCTTGCTACCCCCATAGTGCCTTTTTTAGGCAAGGCTCAAAAGACAAACCCACCTCCATAGGTATCACAAGGGATAAGAAACTAAGAGTAATTCTACTCAACGCCAGAAGTCTAAACCTCAAGATGCATGCACTCAAAACTCTCCTTAGCATGGAGAACATCGATATCTGTACAGTAACAGAAACCTGGTTCAGGGCTCCCGAGAGCACCCCAGTACTACCAGGTTATACCTCATACCATGCTTTTCGGCCCCAAAACTTGGACCGAACCACAAACGGAGGGGGAGTATCGATATTCATCAAAGATACCCACACCTCCAGGTTGGTGGCAAAGCACGAAGCATCAGAGACTATCCATGTGCAACTAACAGTGGGTAAAACTGCCTTCCGGTTTATAGCCTGCTACAGACCACCCTCCTAAACCCAGGAACCCCACACAGCCTTCCTGAGAACACTGGAAAATATGAAGATCTCTCCAAACACCATTATATTGGGTAACTTCAACTACCCAAACATAGACTGGGAGCATTACTCTAGCTCCAACACCCTAGCCCAAAGGTTCCTAGAATTTATAAACTCAAATGCTATGGAACAACTTGTTACCACTCCCACAAGAGGGGAAAACATACTGGACCTGATCATCACCAACATGGGTACTCTATGCTCCAGACCAGAACTGTATCCCTCACTGGTAAGATCAGACCATAAACTAATCTCACTGGATATTCACATCCCAACCCCACCCCCTGCCCAGAAAACCACAGTGAAAAACTTCTCTAAAGCAAATTTCACACTCCTCAAAACCGAGGTGGAGTCTTTCAAAGCCCCCGGGCCTGTGGAAAATATGGCCCAGACCGCAGAATCCTTTATAAACGCATTCTATGAACACCTTCAAGAATGCATGGATCATGCGATCCCAAATAAAACCAAGACCCAATCCTCCAAAGGCAGACGTCCTGCCTGGTGGACCCCAGCCATAAACAAACTATACAATAGAAGGAGGAAGCTACTAAATGATAGAGCAAAATCCCAAAAAGGGAAGGCATCACTGATCAGTATTAGCAAAAAACTACAGGCACTCATAAAATTGTCTAAGGCCAGCTTCGAAAGAAAAATTGCACAGGACACTAAGGATAATCACAAGGCTTTCTTTAGTTATGTTAGGAACCTGGGTGGTAATTCCCAGATATGCTCAGAATTAGTCCAAAATGACAAAAAATACACCGAACCCACAGACATTGCCAACATCCTAGCTGACAGGTTCAGCGCAAACTCCTCCCCCCTCCCCACCAAAAGGGCAAATATCTATTCCAGCAGAGTGCTGCCCCCTGACATCTCAGATGCTCAGGTAAGAGCTGCCCTCTCCAAAGCAAAAAACACAGCATCAATGGGACCAGACGGTGTCCCGGGCTGCGTCCTACATGAACTCCAAGAAGAGCTAAACCCAAACATAAAACTACTGTTCAATCTCAGCCTTACTACAGGATATGTGTCCAAAGAGTGGCGTACAGCAACAGTGGTCCCTCTCCATAAAGGTGGTGCCTCAACGGATCCTGGAAACTATCGCCCCATAAGCCTGACTAGCTTGGTCTGCAAAGCTATGGAAAGGATCATCATGGACCTCATAAATAAAGATATTGGGGACCTACAGACACTGGATCCTACCTAGTTCGGCTTTGTTAAGGGCAGATCCTGCCTCTTAAACCTGGTTGATTTCTTTGAAACAGTCACCAAGGCCATTGACGAGGGGAAGGTGGTCCACACAGCCTACCTGGACCTCGCAAAAGCCTTCGATACAATACCCCACTCGGGCATTATAGATAAGCTCACCAGCTTAAATATAAGCCCCTATGTCACTAGATGGATTGCAAACTGGCTCAAGGACAGAACCCACATGGTTAGAATTGCTGGATCCATGTCAGACTCCAAACCAGTTACAAGTGGTGTCCCACAAGGCTCAGTCCTGGGACCTCTCTTGTTCAGTATATATTTCTTGGAGGTACAGGCCAACACGGAAGGACTGTGGCTGACCAAGTTCGCAGATGACTGCAAACTGGGTGCCATAATCGACTCTCCAGCCGACACAAGCATCCTCCAAAAGGGCCTCATAGAAACAGACAACTGGTGCCAGAGCCATGGCCTCAAGCTAAATGCCAAAAAGTGTATAGTCATCCCCTTTGGCAAAAACAAAGTGCCCACAAATTACCACATAGGTGGTAATCCATTAAGTACAGAAGAAGTAATTAGGGACCTGGGGACCCAAGTTGATAGCAATCTCTCATTTGACAACCACGTGGCCAAAGTGGTTAGAAAAATATCTTATATAGCCCACCTAATCATGAAGGGATTCACATCTAGATCAGGGGAGGTCATCGTGCCTCTTTACTCATCCCTCATCAGGCCCATAATTGAGTACAATGCCCCTTTTGGGATGTACCTTACCAGACACCTGCAGCAACTGGAAAGACCCCAAAAGTACCTCACCAAGAGGATCGAAGGGCTCAAACAGATGCCATATGCTGCCCGGTTAAAGAAACTCCAGCTCTACTCAGTGGCATACCGCCTGTTCAGAGGCGATCTGTGCCTGACGTATAAAGCCATGTCCAACCGGAATTAATGGACATGCTGCACCTAAGAAAATCCAAATCCCATCGAGCTACGCGCTCGAGAGACTTGAACCTCAACACTGAAATAAATAGGACATGCTGGAGGGACAGATTCATAACCCAGAGGCTCCCTTCACTCTGGAATAAAATCCCAGTCCAGGTTAGGCAGAGTCCCTCATTGACTCTCTTCAAGAGGAATCTTGATGAGTGGATGGGAGATCGTAGGTTTACCCCGGGTATCACTTCTCTGTCACTGTTAGACAGAGGCACAGTATACTAACCTCGAAAAAGGGCATAGCAAAATAAATTTAAAATGGGTGGCGAAAGCCAAACACATTCTGGCTAGGCTTATAAATGCCCTAGGGCAGATAGCCTAGTATGAACCTATGAAACTATAATGAAGGGTGTTTCCCGAAAGCTTTATCTTCTGTAAAATACACAAACTTTTTTCCACTTAGTGTGTGTATCTTCATACATATATTTTCACACAGAGACACACACACACACACACACACACACACACACACACACACACACACACACACACACACACACACACACACACTCACACTCTCTGACATAAAAACATACACATTCACACAAACACACACACACACACACATACACACACACAAATTTTATTTATGTATTTATTTATTTACACTTGTTTACCAGGTAGTGTCTGACTGAAATGGTAGCCCATTTCCAGCAGAGACCTGGGGAGAAAAGCTCCAAATACAATATAATTAAACAAAGCCTTGCAGTGTTTACCTGATGCAGCACTAACTGCCCCCTCCTGCAAAAGACAACAAGGGATGAATGTCAAAAAACAGTGCATTCATTCATATCGCTACACTCTGAAATAGTGTGGAAGAGAAAATGTCAAAAAACAGTGCATTCATTCATATCGCTACACTCTGAAATAGTGTGCAAGAGAAAATGTCAAAAAACAGTGCATTCATTCATATCGCTACACTCTGAAATAGTGTGGAAGAGAAAATGTCAAAAAACAGTGCATTCATTCATATCGCTACACTCTGAAATAGTGTGGAAGAGAACCTTTTTACCACACTTTTTCAATAGCAGATTAAAGCGCTGGGAAGGAGCAAATGGTTAATTTGCATTATTGGAGCTCCCAAACTGCTACATTTGCAGGCAGCATTGTCCGATAAGCCCCTAAAGTATAACATATTTGTGGCTTCATACTGCTGTAATGCTACAGTGGTCTTTGAATCAGATGCACGTAGTGCACTCCGCAGACCTGCTAGAAGCAAGTCTGTGCAGTGGGCCATGTGCCCTCTGACCACTCGTGTATATTTATTCCGAGGTGTATTTTTAACCGAAGTGACATTGACTGATGGCAATCCATGATGCTATCTCATTACTAGAATTAAATGTGTTAGTATCATTGAATTGCATTCTGGGAGTATAACTGAAGTAACTTTCTTGAAATGTTTATAGTACTCATGTCTGTTTTTTTTATTTAATGTGAGGAAAACAGCTCAAGGTTTCATTGTGCGTGATGCCCAAGAAGATTGCTCAGTGAGTATTTTTGATTTCTGATGTATAGCTTGAACATTTACATTGTTTTCCTGTTTTTATTTGCTCATGTTTTATCATTTTCCCCACTACTGCCACTGCCTTCAAGCACCTCTATACCATTTTCACAACACTCTCATCCTCAGGGGCTCCCACATTTGGTGGTACCCCAGTTTTTCCCACAGCAGAAAGGAGGTCCTTCACTCATCTCTGATATGCAACTTTTGTTTCTTAATGCTTTTCCCTCTATTTGGCAGCAAACTGCTAAAGAGTTCATTGGAGTATCCTTTAATACCCCCAAAAAGGAGGAGCAAGGTGTCACAATATGTCCTGGTTCCTTCATTCATCTAATCAAATGGCTCTAAAAATAAAATTCCTTTACCATTAGATGGGGAAAAATCTATATGTTATGGAATAATACAAATTTCTTCTTCCAAATATGATAATAGCACAGCAGTATTTTTCCCAAAGTGTATTAAGCAAGAAATAATGCCTGAAAAGGTGGATATTACAGGGCAATAATGGAATAATACGGTACACTGTGAGGCCCAACGTCACTGGCAGGAGGCCTGCCCATTGCTGGAAGGTACATTATGCCCTCTAAGACTCATCATGGATGTCATTATTGTGCTTAAAAAATGGGTTACCTGGGGGTATAATTTTGATAAGTAGTGTTTAATTATTACACTGAACATTATCTGTGGAAGTTTGGTGCAAAGCAATCCCTCCACCACAACCTTTTTAATACAAGCTGTATTTCAAAAGGAACAGAATTATGAAATTTTAATTGTCTTTGTAGAGTCATTCCCACACCTATTGCTTGACGCACACACACACACACACACACACACACACACACACACACACACACACACACACATTATATATATATATATATATATATATACATATAGATATGGGAATACTTTATAATCTCGAAATTCTGAAGTACCGAATTTCAGAATCCCGAGATCATAAAGCCGAAATTTCTAAATACTGAAACTCCAGAAGCACGAATTTCAAAATCCCGATGTTCGGAGATGTTGAAGTAGCGCTTCTGGTGTTTGAATGGAAGTTCGGGTAAGTATGTATGTTTAAGGGTGTTGGTTAGGGGCTTTAGTGTGTGTCAGTGTGTTGTGACTGTGATGTGTGTGTGCAAGGGGAATGTAGGTGTGTGGTGGTCTTTTCATGCGTTTGTCTCTGTAGTGCGACCCTGGAGTTAGTATATTAAAGTAAGGGGGGGTGTAGGGGTGCTTGCTCCCTTGTTTATATGTAGTTTAGGTTTGTGTGTTTGTTTGTGGGGGGAAGGTGTGTGTTTGTGTATGTGTGTGGTGTCTGGTTAGTGTAGGATTAGCAATTTCAAAATTCGCGCTTTTGGGATTTCGGTATTTAGAGCTTTTGGCTTTATGGTCTCGAAATTCTGAGATTCGGTATTTCAGGATTTCGGGATTATAAAGTGAATCCATATATATAAATATATATACAGATATATATATATATATATATATATATATATATATATATATATATATATATATATATATATATATAGCTATACACACACACACACACACACACACACACACACACACACACACACACACATTCATTCACATACAAAGACACGCACACATAAAAGTTTGTATTTTAAATTGTTTTTGTCTTAAAGCATTAATTTGTGAAAACAGTGGATATTTAAATACTTCAGCTGCAAAACAGATGGCTATGAGATATGTAGGCTGTTGTATTACTTAATGAGGAAAGAGCAGTAAGAAGAAAGACTGTCTCCTCACATGAACTGCCGTTGTGTTATTAAAAACAGGTGCTCCCAATGGTATGTCTGCAAGTTAAAGGAAAAGGTGCCACATTGTTCGCCTCTGTTGGCACATCAGTTTCGTGCTGTGAATAGGTGCTCTCATTTATCAGCTACCTTTTCCTAAACCCTAATACACCCCATGCTGCCATGACTGACTAAAAAGTTTTATTGTTTAGGAAACTCATTTTCTACAGTATTATTTTTTTAGTCATGCATGTATTGGTAGTCTTCCCTGAACAATAAATTAAACAATTTATTTTCCATTACTGATGCTCATGTGATTTAAACACTGATGTCTTAATTAACTTTTCTGTTTTTACCGAAACTATCTATGATTTGCATATTTGTTTTAACCTTTTTGGTGTATGTACAAAGTTAAACTTGTTTGCTTTGTGTCCAGCTAATGACTGCTAAGGTTTCTTTCCACCTGCACAGTTAAACAAACAAACAAATAAATTACATAAATCATTCCTTTAATAAAGTTGATGCTCACTATAGTGAATTCATATCTTATAAAAATAAAAATAATGACAGTAATCAGAAAGTAATATACTGGAAATCAATCAACATACACACTGGAGCCACAACGAAATGTAAATCACACAGATCACAGAAAAAAACTGTGAGAAATAATTAAACCAGCATCTTTTTTTTCACAGGGACGATGCAGACCCCTTTATTTGTGTATACTATTTGCACACACACATAACCACAATGAATTCAGCATCTTCATAAACTATGCTGCTTTATATTAATGTTGCTATCTTTTGACAAAAATCATACAAAAGATCTTTGCTCTGCAGGACTTCCAGTCATGCTCCTTCACTCCTAATGAGTTTATTGCAAGTTTTATAAGTTAAGCAACATGCTTCCTAAATAAGCTGCAAATGAAACACATGACATACCACTTGCCTGAGCTATGAGGAAACTAATTCAGTTTATAAAGCTGGTGTGTGCAGACATACTGCTAATCACCTCCATTCTTTAAAGCAAAACTTTTGTATAACCTCTAATAATTGTATTTGTAATTTCACTAATTCCAATTTAGCACCCCTGTCTTCACCTCTTCAGTCTACTCCTTCACAATTTTTATTTTATTTATTTATTTTACATTTGTTGACCGGGATAGTCCGACTGGATGCATGTCCATTTTCAGCGGAGGCCCGGGGAGAAAAGCTCCAAGGGTAAGCAGATACAGCATTACATAATACCAGCATTACATATTACAAACAGACTATTTACAGAGATTACATAAGTAAGCAAGTTAAACAAGTTCCACAGGTTACAGTTAGTCCTGAGCACAAGTCAGGATTAAATTAAATTACACAGTAAACTGGTTAACAGATTTTTACACATTCGAGTTAGCCAGGCTTGATACATTGACATAGCCAGTTAAGTGACAAATGTTGTTTGAGTCTAGTTTTAAATTGACCTAAGGTGGAAAGTAAGGTAATATCAGCTGGAAGAGAGTTCCAGGATCTACTTACAGAGTTTGCAAAGAGAGAATCACAGGCTGTGTTATTAATTTTGCTAGTCTGAATTAGTAGTTTGTTAGAGGATCAAAGCGGTCTAGGATTGTTATAGGGCTGATAATATTATTAAGTGCAGGAGTATTGTCCGGATTATAGAGGATTTTATAGGCCATAATCAGTTGGTTATACTGGATTAGGCTAGGTAGTTCAAGCCAACCAAGCTGATTTAGATTGATGCAATGATGTGTCCTAAAAGGCAGCCCAGTGGCAAACCTGGCAATGTGGTTGTAGCAAATTGAGAGTTTGTTAAGGACAGTCTTGTTCAAATTAGAGAGTAGAGGGGATGCATACAGAAGGGTTGAAAGAAGGTGAGAGCGAGCTATGGCAATTTTAGCTGGAGGGGTTAGGAAGGCTTTTATTCTGTAAAGTGACCCTAGTTTTTTATTGATGGTTTTGATAGTTTGGTTAACATGTAGGTCAAATTTGAGATTATTGTCTATGATGGCACCTAATAGTTTTGTAGATGGGTCAGGGAGATTATTGTGCCATCATTTGATTTTATGGTAAAGGTGAAAGCGGTAGACCTACGTGTTGGTGAAAATAACAGCATTTTAGTTTTTTTTGGGATTTAGGATCAGACGATGTTCAGAAAGCCAGTTTTCTATTGTATTAAAGGTGGTCTGGGTAGCTGACCATAACTCTACTGAAGATGTGGCTGAGCAAATCAGAGTAGAGTCATCAGCATATTGGATACAGCTGACTTTTGGGATGACAGTATAAAGGTCATTAATGAAGATGGAGAACAGCAAGGGCCTAGTATAGAGCCTTGTGGTACTCCGAGGGTGTTAGGTAGAAGGTTAGAGAGTTTGTTCTGCCAGAGGACAGCCTGCTGTCGACCATTCAGGTAGGATTGATACCATTGGAGGGCTCCAGTATCTAGACAGAATGTTTGCAGGGTGTGGATTAAAAGTTGGTGATCAACCATATCGAATGCCTTGGAAAGATCCAAAAAGAGGGCTGAGGATATATAATTATTGTTGCGATTATGATTTATGGTGTTAGTAAAGGCTAGGAGGGCTGAAGTAGTGCTGTGATGAGGATGGAAGCCATGCTGAGTGTCTGCCATAAGGCAATTTTGGATTAGGTGGTGCATGAGTTGTCTATGAATAAATTTTTCCATAATCTTTGCAAGTGGAGAGAGTATAGCTATTGGCCTATAATTGGAGAATTCAGTAGAGCTGCCTCCTTTGTGAAGTGGGATTACATAGGATATTTTCCAGATGGTGGGAATTTTAGCTTCTACTATGGTTCGATTGATTAGTATTGAGACGGGGTAAGCAATAGCATCAGCTGATTTTTGTAGGTACTCGGCAGGGAGTTGATCAGCAGAAAGTGTAGTGGGTTTTAATTTTATGATCAAGGTACGGATAAGTGAAGTGGCGACTGGTTGGAAGCTGAACGCAAGTAGGTTTCTAGGGGTGCTACTTTCAGGACCAGGGCAGCTAGGAGGTAGTTGGCTAGCTAGGGCTTGAATTGTCTCAGTAAATAATTGGTTAAAACTATCAGAAACATCTTCAGAGGTTTTATCAATAGTAGCAGCAGGGATTGGGGTTGAAGTTTGTCCAGGATGTAGTAGATCATTTAAACCTGCCCAAAACTTCTGAGGGTTATTTTGATTTACTGTCTGTAAATTACAGTAGTATTGTTTTTTGTCTTGTAAAATTGATTTTTTGGTTTCGTTCCTGGATTGCCTGTATTTAATGTGATCTTGAGGATCTTTAGAAGAACGCCATAAAGCCCATGCTTTCTTTCTAAGGGTAATTTTGAGTTTAGACTCTATAGAAAGCCATGGTGCAATTTTTGCCTTGGTTCTCTTTGAACGAACAGGTGCATGCAAATCAAGGATCTCAAGGAATTTGTTGTTAAAGTATGCTAGTGCTTCCTCTAAGGGGAGGTGTTTTAGAATAGACCAATTACATGAGTTTAGTTCTTGTTGGAATTTGGCAGGGTCAAAGTTTTTATTGTTTCTAACCTTTCTGAGTAAGGGTTGTTGGGAATTAATGGTTTTGTGCTTAATTACATATGTGAGAATGTGATCGCTTAGGCCATTAAGGAGGGTACCATAGGTATACAGTTGGGGGTGACTATTTATGAGTACCCAGTCAAGTATACTTTCTTTTTGGTTGGGTTTACCTATCCTGGTAGGGGTGGATATGATTTGTGTAAATGCATGCAGGTTAATATGGGTGGTTGGGGATTCTAAGGAACAGGTGCCCCAGTCTATGTTAAAGTCTCCAAGTAGTAGGGTTTCTTGGGGGTAGTGACATGATAACCAGTGCAGGATATCTTCAAATGTAGATATATTGTTACCTGGGGGAATGTACATACAGATGATATTAATGCATTTATTTTTATTAAGTTGCAATTTGGTGGCAAGAATCTCAGAGTTATTAATCTGAGGAGGTTGTATTACATCTATGGTGACATTCAACTCAGATTTATAGAGTACAGCTACCCCACCCCCTTCCTCGAAGCATGATCCAGCCTGTGTATGTTGTACCCAGGTGGTAACACTTCATTGTCTTTAGTGTTAGGTTTTAACCAGGTTTCAGATAAACAGAGAATCTCAGAGGAGTGGACATCCAGAAGTGCATGCAATTCATGTACCTTGTTATTAATGCTTCTAATATTGAGATGACAGACTAGGAGAGAGTTAGTTGGCCTATTAATTGTAGGTTTGTAGCTTAGATTACAAGTAGAGGGGGTATGTGTATCTGAAGTGAGTGGGCCAGGGTTGGCGTGAATATCACCACCAAGTATTAGGTTGAGTCTATACTTGGTGATGAACTTCAGGAATTTATTTATTAGTTTGTGGTAGTGTTTGGATCTAGAGCTAATGTGCCTGGGGTTGAGATGTTGATAGACTGAACAAGATGTTGGATAGGATCTGGTACTGTAAGTATGGTTGAAGGTGGAAGGATTTACAGCTGGGGTGATAGTATGGCCTTTTGGGACCTGAAATCCCGTAAGAAACTGGTTTTCATACAAGGTAAGGAGGTATGGTGTGAACAAGAGGGCTAGTAAAGAGGAGTATATCATTATATGTGATTCAGCTAGTGAGTGAAGGAACTGTTTTACCTGGTGATGCAACACCAGAAGATAGAGTGGTGAGGTAAAGGTACTGGAAGGGGGATGGGAGAATGCCAGATGAAAGCTAATAGGTGCTATTAAATGTAGGTAGTAGAATAGGGGTGGGTGGAATTATCCCAGATGACAGCAGATAGGATCTAGAAAGTTATAAAGCCACAGTTTTGTGCAGATTGTTTAATACTACATAATGTTTTATTGTCCTGCCATGACTGTATAATATTAACAAGAATTCAATTTATTTAGTATACTACCTCAAATCTGATTTGTTTGGTATACTAATACCATGAATTTGTTTTATTTATTATACTACTACCGCAAATTACATTTATTTATTATACTATTACCATGACTTTATTTAGTATACCAGCACTATGAATTTGTTTTATTTAGTATATATAAGGAGTTAGGATGGCGGCCTAATGGTTAAGGTGCTTGCCTTATAAGCACAACATACAGGGTTGGAGCCTCACAAGGGCAGTTAGTCTAGTACTAATCTATAATACCATGAATTTGATTGATTTAGTATATTAGTACCATTAATTTGATGTATTTAGTACAGTAGACTCCCTCTTATCCAGTCTTGCTGGGACCTGACCTTAGGCTGGATAAATGAATTGCTGGTTAATCCAAAAAAGCATATAAAATAGCATTTATAGGTTGTAAACCAGATTTAAAAATTGTGTATATATGTTGTTTTGATTATCAGTGCTCTTATTTAACTTTACTTTCTGGACAAAGTAATACGTTGTCTCTGAGTACAGTGCACTGTACTTTTTCCTAGAATTGGTAGTGAAAATTTGATTCATGGCAAAAATCTTGATAAAAATATGGCTTGTTAAAGAGGAGTTCAGTGAAAGGGAGACCAGATAAGAGGGAGTCTACTGTATACTTCTACTACCATAAATTTGTTTAAGTTAGTATACTTTTATTTTGAATACTAATACCATGAAATTGATTTACTTAGTATATTAATACCATTACTTTGATATATTTAGTATACCACTAGTGTGAATTTCATTTATTTAGTATAGTACTACCATGAATTTGATTTATATAGTATACCATGCAGCGGTAGCATTGTCGCCTCACAGCAAGAAGTTCTCCCATTCGATTCTCGGATGGAGCGCCTTCTGTGTGGCATCTGCATGTCCTCCCTGTGGTTGAGTGGCATTCAAAAGACATGCCTGAATGGGCATGCCTTCATTGAAGGTTGGGTGTTGGGCTGGCACCTCGGCACCGTAAAAATCGACTGCCAATCATTAGCAGACCGGAGGTCCACTGTGGTGACCCCTAACCGGGAAAAGCCGAAAGAAAAACAACAACATACTACTACCATAAATTTGTTTTTATTTAGTATACTACTATAATGAATTTGTTTTATTTAGTATACTAATAACATGAATTAAATTTATATAGTATACAACTACCATGAATTTGGTGTATTTAATGCTCTGTTAAACATTTTAGTAGTGTAACATTTACTAAAGCAAATATTCCATTACTAAATGTTTGTCACTTTGAACAAGTATGTAATAGTTTGCATATTGTTTGTTTTTGTGGAGGTCTTCCTGGGCCTCTACAGAAAAAGGGTACTTTACCCAGTTGGACTTTCTTAATCAACAAATATAAAGAATCCTGAAATATCAGAGATGGGTGACTTCAATATTTACCAGAAGTTGGCAATCCACACTGCTCTATCAAAGGCGGCCTTTGGAAAGTATTTACCAACCTATCAGTCAAACAACCAGAGCGGACAACAAATCTCAAACACCCAGCATTCATTCATGAGTCACACAGGAAGAAACTCTGTGTATGACATCATTTCTGAAATGATCATATGTTGGAAGTGAAGGAATACTTATTTGAGACTGAAAGATGTCAAACACCATCACATTACATTAGCAGGTATCATAACAACAAAGCTGTAGCTAGGGTGGGACATGGAAAAGGAAGTCTGCTCTGGGCACAACCAATCAGGGAACATAATCAGCAAGTACCAATGATGGTGGAGTGTAATACTGGTTACATTAGAAGCTGCCATGGTGGACATCGAGCATCAACAAAATTTACAATAAATGCAAAACATTGCTGTTCAAGAAAACAAAGGCAAGGCCTTAACAAAGGTAAAGCACCCTCCTCAGCCTCAACAGGTAAATAAGACAACTTGTCAAATCCTCTAAGGACTCCCTTGAGCAAAACTTAGCAAGTACAGCCAAGGATAACCATAAGGCCTTTTACAGCTACGTATATAACCTAAAAGGTTGAGCAGAACAAGTGATTAATGGTATCACACACACTGATCCCGCAGAGATAGCAAACCTGCTCCCTTATCCCCTCTTAACTTATCACAAACCTTCCCCCAAACCCCGCCCATCATACACACCTGAAGAGCAGGTCCTCAAAACCTTGTCCAAGGCAAAAAACACAGCCTCTATGGGACCAGACAACATCCCAGACTGTCTTCTAAACAGGCTAACACATAAACTAGCATCACCATTAAATACCCTTTTCAATCATAGCCTAACCACAAACCAGTGACTGATGTATTAGTCACGGTATCAAACTGAATGCAAAGAAATGCATCATCATTCCCTTTGGCACAAGCAATGTCCCTTCACACTATCAAATCAACAACAATACCCTAAGTACCCATGAACTGGTAATGGACCTGGGATCACATGTTGACTGCGACCTTAACTTCAACCACCATGTGTCTACTGTAGTAAGAAAGATTTTCTACATAGCACACTTGATGCCTCAACAGCAAAAGAGGTTCTAACCCCGCTATACTCAGCATTTATCTGGCCCATGATTGAGTATAACACCCCGTTTGGTATGTACTGTACAAAGCACCTGCAAAAATTGGAGAGACCTCAGAGGTTTCTAACAAAGAAGATCAAAGGGCACCAGCATGTGCCTTACACAGGCCGATTAAAGTCCCTGTCACAATACTCTATATCATATAGATTTCTTAGGGAAGAAAGATGTCTGACCATCAGAGCAATCCAAGACCCAAACTTACTGAACTTGCTGCATATCCATAAATCAAATAAGACAAGGGCTACCCATTCCAGGGACCTAATTATGGCTGTGACTTAAATAGGACATGCTGGAGGGACAGATTTATCTCCCAGCGACTGCTGCATCTTTGGAACATGCTACCAATTCATGTGAAGCAGAGCAACTCTATGACATTGTTCAAGAGGAACCTGAATGAGTGGATGGGGTACTGTAAATTCTTACTGTGGATAGTGTTCACAACCCACCTGGACATGGGCAGTCATCACTAAATGCAATCTTGGGTACTGACTACTATTTCTGTGTTATTACATTGGGATGAAACAGCTAGGCTTAAAATGACCTCTGGGTTGATAGCCTAGTAATCTCCTATGATCCTATTCCTATGATCCTATTAGTATCAGGCAACAGTCTGCCACAATTTCAGAAAAAAATTCTTGTAGTTTTTTTCTCATCAGCTTTTGAAGATCAGGACACCTAATGACCTAGAATATGCAAATTAGTAACCCCTCTCCCCATTGCCATTACTGCCTGGAACAATTTCCATTCCAGATTCCCACCACATAGTGAGGTACACCAAGAAGTAGTGTTCACTAACTATCGTTATGACATAAAAGTCACCAAATGGCTCCAGTTTCTATCTCGCCTCATGACTGAAGAGCCTTTGGAATTATTCATCATTATCTTAATCGTAAACTCTGTTCTAGGCAAGCAAGCCACTTCAAGAATCTGATAGAAGGATATATTTCTAAATGCATTAGGTCAAGATAAAAACAATTATGTCTAGCTAGAAACTTGCCAGAAGAGCTAAAAATCTGCTGGAAAGAAAGCAGACTACCACCGAGAATCAGATACGTTTCACTCACTGCAGCAAAATAACATAATTATCTCAGAAATCATCATTCCAACATGTTTAAAGGCATAGGGCACTTATGGAAAGGTGTAAAATTCATCCTATCATCCATCAGCTCCCCATTGTATCAGATTCATTAAGTAGGTCTTCTAATGCAGATCCCCAAACATTAGGTTTCTTAATACCTAATTTACTTCTGTGATGGAAAAAACTCTAAGTCAGTGACAAGCAAAGACCATGAATTTTCAGATTCATAGATTATTACTAAGCTAATGAACTGGGGGGGGGGATTCTAAGTCTAGATAAGTTTTCCTGAAAGAATAATGACATTCTGTATCCAAACAGGGCATTGATGGTCAGGCATTTGTAAGTTACCTCTGTCCATAAGGGACATGGTTGCCAGGCCCAGTGTAAATTTCCTATTCTCCATCCACTGGTGTTGGCTGAGCTTAAATTGGATAATAAACAAACTCAGCTTCAACTGGAAGAGAAGCTTGTTCCATAGGAGGGGCAGTCTCTGAGATACATATCTGTCTCTCCAGCATATTCCTTTTAAGTCACAGACAAAATTCAGGTCCCTAGACCTTGTATTTTTGGTACTGTTTGACTTATGAATATATATATAGGAGATTCATTACTGTGAGATTTGATGATGCCTTGTATGCCAGGCATAGATCACCCTCAACAATCTATAGGAGACAGAGTAGAGATAAAGAGCGTTAAGGAGCTCTGCATAAGGCAGGTTTGCTACACCATGTATTTTTTTTGTAAGGAACCCTCTGAGGTCACTACTTGCTGCGTATGTTTGGTCAAGTACTTACTAAAAGCATCATTCTACTCTATGATTGGTCTGATAAGGGTAGAGTACAGTGGGATAATGACCTCTTTGAGTGCAGATACCATTCCCTTACAAGTTAAGCATCACCACTGTGGCCACGTGGTGGTTGAAGGCAAGGCTACTGTCCATATGCGTACGCAGAACCCTGACTACTAGGTCAAATTTAAGCAAAGAACTGTTTGCCTCATTTATTTCAGGTGCATTACAATCCATTTCCATAAGTTATCAAGAAAAATTATCAGAATAAAAATATGTGCAGAAACCCTGGAACTGGAGTGTAGATAATCAACTAGAACCAAAAATGACGAAGTAGCTAAGACTCATGAACTCTTTATTATTAAAACCACAGTTAAGTGCTTTTGTCTGTAAAAGACATCTTCAGAACCACGAATGAGTAAAAAAAGAGACTCACTAATGTGACTCATTAAAAAGTTTCTTACAATGACACCCCCCCCAAAAAAAAACAACAATCATAACTAAGTATAGTGAAAAAGTCTGCCAAAATATTTAAAGGAACATAGCCAAAACACTGTGGATGACATGGCATGTTGAACATACTAAACAAATGCAGACACAACAAGCAAGATATAAAGAACAGCCCAGTAGTGCAGCAGTTTGTGCTGTCACCTCACAGCAAGAGGTTCTCTGGTTCGATTCTCAGTTGGATGCCCTCTATGGTGAGTCTGCATGTTCTCCTTGCATTCATGCGGGTTTCCTCCTATATTACAAAGGCATACATTGGAGTATATCTCTTCGGACAAAAAATAAAAAAATATAAATTATAGTCGAGTAGCATGTAATTTCCATTCACTTGAGATGGAAATAGCTTCATTAAGACTTAGATCATTCCCAGCATCAAAACGGAGCTGCCAGAACATCTCTCAATGTAAAAGCCAGTTTTCCCAACCCCCTGAATACACACCAGAATCAATCTATTCAAGCACCATGAATTTAAATTTACTAAACCCAACACACACAGAAACATGTATAGCAAGTGCACTCTTGTTATCCATTCTAGTAATGCTATACTGGGGTTGGTAAATTCTTTTATTAAATGTATTCTTAGTCTTGCCAATGTAAAAGGCAGGACAGGAGTAACACCTGCCAGGTACACAACTCTCTTAGTTAAATTTCCCTTATGCATTCATTCTCAATATTTTTTCAAGTAGTGCACCCCCTAAATCAATGCCAATAAAGTGACATTGATGGCAGCGGCCACATTTAGATGTCATGAAGAAATTGTTCTGAGATGTTTTGACTGGTTTCTCTAAGATGCTCTTAATGTTGGGTTTATTCTTGAAGGTCAAAGTAGGGAGCATTCAAAAAAAAAAACCTTCAAATCATCATCGCACTGAAAAATAGACCAGTTTTTATGTAGAATTTTCTGTATGTTATTCACATCTAATGAATAACGCTAAACCACATCGGAATAATGACAGAAATTGTGGTTTAAATAAGAACTCTCACCTTTCTCACAAGTGCTGAACTTGTAATTCTCCAAACCCTTCTTGATAATAGGTGCATACATATCATCCCTTTCCTGTAGAACCTGATTGTAAAAATCTTCCACTAATGAAGATGGATAACCATGGTCAAGAAACACAGATTTTAACTTGTCAGAGTGCTGGATTCATATATTGTCATCGGAAGTTAAGTGAAATACCCTGTTAAATTGACTGCTTACCACCCCCTTCTTTTGATGCAAGGGGTAACAACTAGTAAAATGCAAAGTATTACAAAATGTAGGCTTTCTGTAGACAGAGGTGGTAATCTCAATATCAAGAAAGTTTATGCGATCTGTGTTCACAATTGTGTGTGAACTTTAAAAATTACCAAAATGAACATAAACCAACTAGTATATGTTCCACATTAGCCCTGCCAGAGGGTATAAACAGTACTTCATTACTGGACCATACAATAAGTATGTCATCCAGATAATGGAAATAACCAACACAATTTTCCAAAAGTTCCATCTTGAAAACAGCCTCAATTTCCCATCTTAGCAAAACTGCATTGGCAAAAATAGGGGCACATGTGGCACCCATTACTACCCCCTGTTGCTGCTTGTAATATTCACCATCAAAGACAAGGAAGTTATTACTTAAGACCAGTTCCATAAAATCCTGGGTGAAGGACATGTTGGCATCCGATAAGAAACCAAATTTGGATATAATTTCTTCAAACCACTCAAGCCTTTCTTCATGAGGAATAGTTGTAAAAAGACTTTGGATGTCACAAGTTGACAAAAGATAGTCCTTCTTGCACTCAATGCTCTTTAGTTTAACCAGTAGGTCCCAGGAGTCCCGAATGATGTAGGAAAACTTAATGAAAAATGATTTAAGCTTCCAATCAATAAACTTGGCCATTGGCTCAGTGTTAGTGCCCCCCCCCTGCAGCAACAATAGGGCACAAAGGTGGATCAAAAAAGGTTAGAATGAATTTTGGTATCCCAAAGATTTTGGGGATGACAGGATGGTGCACTTTAAGAAAATCAAATAACCCCAGTGTATAGTGTCAAATAGCAAAAGTGTACCCAAAAAGGTGTTAATTGCCATGTAAGCAATATTAATTTAATTTATTGACACATTGCTGTAAACAGACTCTCCATTGAGCAATATGTGCATATGGCCAGTATAGTCAACCCAGACCATAATTACCAATCACCCACCTCTGTCAGGTTTTATACACCTGATATTTTTGTCATGTGTCATGTTGTACAAGATTACACTGTCATCCTTGGATAAATTATAGAAACCGTGCTTTCTCTTGTTATCCAGCAAGCCTCTTATCTCTCATTCACTTCTGAAATACATTTAACACTGGATGAAGGGGGAATTGACCACACTTTTTCTTTTAAAATGACTGGCAGAGGTGTCAGAAACTGATGCATCCCTGAACCAAAATGTGGAAATTCAATTTTCTAGTGAAAAGTTTCAAACCAACTAGTATATGTTCCACATTAGCCCTGCCAGATGGTATAAAACTAAAACCCTTCAAGAATAAATGTGGTGCTCTGGCCCAATATACAAATCAGTGAAATTATAAATATTAAAATTGTAATAATATGTAACAGACACAGTGGGTGGCTGTGGTGGTGCAGCAGTTAGCATTGTCACCTCACAGCAGGAGGTTCTCCGGTTCGATTCTCAGCTGGGGTGCCTTCTGTACAGAGTCTGCATGTTCTCCCTGTGGTTCCATAGGTTTCCTCTGGTGCTCAGGTTTACTCCCACATTCCAAAGACATGCAGTAGGTGGACTGGACACTCTCAATTGACTGTGTGTGTGTGTGTGTGTGTGTGTGTGTGTGTGTGTGTGTGTGTGTGTGTGTGTGTGTGTGTGTGTGTGTGTGTGTGTGTGTGTGTGTACAGATGAACTACTGCAGGATTTCGTATGGGTGCTCAGGTTTCCTCCCACATTCCAAAGACATGCAGTAGGTGAACTGGATACTCTAAATTGGATGTAGGCTTGAGTGTGTGCAATTGAGTGGCACACCTGAACTACTGCAGCAGGGCTAGCCACCCAGTGGTGTAAATCTTGGCTCAAGATGATTGTAACTGTTGAAGTGACACCCTGACTCCATGTGCAAAATGGGAAAAAGAGGTTGAGGATGGATGGCTGTAACAAGTACAGTACCTGAGGTATGAGAAAAAGAACCAGTGTTCACAAAACTGTCAAAATTCACCATCTTTTGAATTGACTCGCATGTCAATTCTTGTTTCCCCATTTTTTTGCCCATCTGATAACCAGGATTGTTGGGTACTCTTGGGGCTCCCCTGTGCTTGGTTGCCAGCCACTGTGATCTCCTGGGAAAAGTTTGCTCTAAAGGGGACTCCATTTCATGAGAAAGTTCCTGTTGTTCATAAAATTCATCTCTAATAGTGCAGAACAGTTGCTGATACGGGATGTATTAGGCACCTTAGGATACACTGTCTCATTGTAATAATCATTTTCGTCCAGGGTCAATTTTTTTGTCTTTTCTACATTTAATGTGTGTCAGCTTGGTGTCAATTTCCTGGAAAACATTATTACAATTAGATTTATGTTTAGGAAAATCAAGGTCTGCTGTAATAGACTCTGCCAATTTAGAAATGTCTTCCTTATAATGAAACATCCGTCTGTCATTCTCCTTAATGGCAAGGTGGGTTAGTTCAAGGCCTGTCTTGTCAAAGAGATCCAAATGTTCCATGTGAAAAGGGGAATTTTCCTCCACACCTTGGAGATCTTTCCGTAGTCGTAGTTCCTTAGGGACATGCTGCCACTTAATACTTTCTCCTAGGAAATAACTGTCCAGCTATAATGACTTGTATTTATACAAAGATTTATCAAGTATTTGAATTTACTCTTGTAAGGGTAGGAAATCACCCTCAAGTGACCGAATGCATTCCCTTTCAATGGAAAAGTCAACCTTATCCAGCTATTTAGAAACATTCCCAGTTAGACTAAAGTCACATTTGAAACAGAATCCACATTAACTGAAGCAGAATCATTATCTCGTGGTGGCCGTTGTGAATCTGGAAATCTTTTAGGTCATGCTTTACAGGCAAATTGGCACCATTACTGTTTCCTCCATTGAAATAGGAAAGAACTTGTGTTAATTGTTGGATAAGCAGAGTACGGTTACTAGTAGAACCAGAGGAATTCACATTGGGGTGTCCAAAAACAACTGTTCCAGTAAGTCAAAAGCAGACATACCAGAGACCACTCGAACAACAAAAACAGAATAAATACATGCAGAAACCCTGGAACTGGAGTGTAGATAATTAAGCAGAACCAAAAATGACCAAGTAGCTAAGACGCAGGAACTCTTTATTATTAAAACCACAGTTAAGTACTTTCATCTGTAAGAGACATCTTCAGAACCGTGAATGAATCAAAGAAACACAGACTCACTAATGTGACCATTATAAAGTTTCAAACAATGACACACCCCCACAAAGAAACAATCACTAGTAAGCATGGTGAAAAAGTCCACCAAACTATTTAAAGGGACATAGCCAAAACACTGGATCACATAGCATGTTGAACGTACTAAACAAATGCAGACACAGCAAGCAAGCAAGATATAAAGATATAAAACAGAAATTTTAGTCTAGCAGCACACAATTTCAGTTCATTTGAGATGGAAATAGCTTCATTAAGACATGGATAATTCACAGCACCTAAACAGAGCTGCCAGAACATCTTTCGATGTAAAAGTCAATTTTGCCAGTCCCCTGAATATACACCAGAATCAATCTGTTTAAGCACCATGAATTTAAATTTACTAAACTCAACACATACAGAAACATGTCTAGCAAGTGCACTCTTGTTATCTGTTCTAGTAATGCTATACTAGTGTTGGTAAATTCTTTTATTAAGTGAATTCTTAGTCTTGCCAATGTAAAAGGCAGGGCAGGAGTAACACCTGCCAGGTACACAACTCTCTCAATATAACAGTTAAATTTCCCTTATGCATTAATTCTCAATATTTTTTCAAGTAATGAACCCCCTAATTCAGCGCCAATAAAGGCACATTGGTGGCAATGGCCACATTTAGATTTGATGAAGAAATTATTCTGAGATATTTTGACTGGTTTGTCTAAGATGCTCTTAATGGTGGGTTTATTCTTGGGGTTCCTATTATCTGATCGAATGTATAGGTTAGCGAATATCTAAACGTCGATCTGGTAATAGCAAAAGCAAAAAAGTGCGAACAGACGATTTAATGCAGGGAAAGAATTCCCTTGGCCATTATGCGGATTTTGCCCCTTTCCCCACTCTAGAGCAATCTCAGAGTTGGTATATTTAGCTAGGGGGTTGTGGGGGGCACTTCATTTTGGTTTAAAAATTTTTTTTTTGCAGCCGAGGAAATTCATTCCCTACATTAAATCGGCTGTTCACTGTTTTAATTTTTGATATTACCAGATCGAAGTTTAGGTATTCACTAGCCTAAACGTTCGCTCAGGTAATATAGACGTTATTCTTGAAGTTAAAAGTAGGAGACTTTCAAAAAAAACCCTTCAAATTATCATCACACTGAAGAATACATAGGAGTTTCTGTATGTCATTCACATCTAATGAATAACACAAAACCACATCGGAATAATGACAGAAACTGTGGTTTAAATCAGAACTCTCACCTTTCTCACTAGTGCTGAACTTGTAATTCTCCAAACCCTTCCTGATAATAGGGACATACCAACCATCCCTTTCCTGTAGAACCTGACTGTAAAAATCTTCCACTAATGAAATTGGATAACCATGGTCAAGAAACACAGATTTTAACTTGTCAAAATGTTGGATACATATATTGTCATCAGAGGTTAAATGAGATCCCCTGATAAATTGACTCTACCACTCCCTTCTTATGATACAAGGGGTGTCAAAAAGTGAAATGCAGGAAACTATTACAGAAAGTAGGCTTTCTGTAGATGGAGTTTGTAAATACCCTGTCAATATCCTTGGTAATCTCAATGTCAAGAAAGTTGATGCAATCTGTATTCACACTGTGTATGAACTTAAAAACAAAGAAGTTGGCTCCAATTGTGAAATAAATTCAGAAAACTGTACTTCTTCACTGAACCATACAATAAGTATGTCATCCAGCTAACAGAAATAACCAATACATTGTACAAAAAGTTCCAACTTGAAAATGGCCTCAGTTTCTCATCTTAGCAAAACTGCATTGGCAAAAATAGGGGCACATGCGATCCCCATTACTACCCCATGTTGCTGCTTGTAATATTCACCATCAAAGACAAGGAAGTTGTTACTTAAGACCAGTTCCATAAAATCCTGAAACAAGGATATGTCAGTATCTGATAAGATTCCAAATTTGGATATAATTTCTTCAAACCACTCAAGCCTTTCTTCATGAGGAATGTCTGTAAAAAAAGCCTTTGGATGTCACAAGTTGCCAAAAGATAGTCCTTGTTGCACTCAATGCTCCATAGTTTACCCAGTAGGTTCCGGGAATCTCAAATGATGTGAGGAAACTTAATGAAAAGTGATTTAAGCTTCAGATCAAAAACTTTTGCCATTGGTTCAGTGATAGAGCCCCCCACAGCAACAATAGGCCACAAAGGTGGATCAAAAAGTTTATAATAAATTTTCAGTATCCAGAAGATTTGGGGGATGACAGGATAGTGCACTTTAAGAAAATCAAACAACCCCAGGGGTATAGTTTCAAATAGCAAAAGTTCATCCAAAAGGTGTTAATTGCCCTGTAAGCAACATTAATTTCATTGATTGACACAATGCTGTAAACAGAGTCATCATAATAGTTCCCGAGTCTTAGTTACCTGGTTGTTTTTGGTTTCAAGAAAAATTATTAATGAATTATGGTACAGATATAAAAAAGAAAGATACATCATCTGTTGATGGCATTAACTGTATTGTTGCATTAGTAAACAGAATGTGTAGGAGTCTGATTTCATATCCTTCAAAAAGTCATTAACAGAAGGTGAAGTTTCTTATCTGTACAAATACAGGCATAGTTACCCTTCGCTGGACTGACTTGAATTTCAGCCCTGAATGTTTTAAGTTATTTGATTCATTTAGCTATAGACTAGGAGGTTGCCACCTTTCTATCATCCCATTTCCTGACACAAGATACACTGCCTTATATATTAATCATTCCTCTTTTACAACCTTCCTACCTGCCTCCTTTTACAAACCATGCCCACAATCACGTGGATCAAGTCCACATACTTTGTACACTGGAAAACATATATCAGTGCCACATATATTAATGCCTCCATACTGCAGTTGCAAAATTCCTTCGACTTATAAAACTTCCCAATACCCATGTGTACAAAACAATTAATTTTGTTCATGTTTGTGTACATGCACTGATTACATCACAGAAGAGTTCTAACCCTTAATGATATTGTCTTTCAAATGCATGCTCAGTGTGTACTAGGCCTTCCTGTATGGTCTTTTTCCTAGTCCAAATGTGTATATTAACAGAGTAACTTGAATGGCAGTATGTAGACATTACATGTTTTTGGAAGTGTACCACAAGTGAATGCCTTTGACATCTTTCTGTTCTCACCTATGTGCTGATTTTTCCAAGGCACTTACAAGGAGATCAACAAACACTACTCCGTGAGCTAAATATAATGTAAAATATGCACAAAACAGCTTTTCATATGAGGCATGAAGTATGGACAAATTAAAAAAATACTTTATTTTACATTTAGTACTCGATTCATAGCACGAGTTGAACTGCCTTTAGCATAGGAACTGCAATATCACCATTCCTAGTTGTATACTGTGCTGGAGTTTCCACCGCCCAGTCATTTTTCTTTTCAAACATAAAGCTTAGTAAGCAAGATTTACAGACATGTGAATTAAAATCAATATCAAAGTAATGGAGCAAGATCCAATGTACAATAAATGTGTGTGTGTGTGTGTGTGTGTGTGTGTGTGTGTGTGTGTGTGTGTGTGTGTGTGTGTGTGTGTGTGTGTGTCTGCCTGTCTATGCATGTGTGCATCAGTCTGTGTGTTTGTGTGAGCATGTGGGAATGTGCATGGGCTTAAAACCTTATGTGAGTGCATATGTGGGGGGGCATATCAATATATCTCCCTCACTAAGGGATTTTATTCAACAGACACACCAGTAATTCTGTATGCTTTTTTCAGGCAAGATAAACATTAAAAAAACAAGAGCTTTGCTAAACGCTTTCTGGAATTCATAAATTCCAATGCACTGGATCAACTTATCCACACCCCCACAGGGGCAACAACATCCTAGACCTCGTCATTACCAACATGAGTAACCTGAAGTCATCTCCTCGTTGGTCAGATCTGACCATAAGCTAATCACGCTAGATATCCGCATCCCGCCCCCACCCACCATTAAGGAAACCACTGTAAAATATTTCTCCAAAGCCAACTTCATGCTTCTTAAGACAGAAGTGGCAAACTTCATGACACCCATGCAGATGGACAATACAGCTACGACTACTGAATCCTGCACAAATGCACTCTATAAGTACTTACACAAGTGCATGGATCATGCTATCTCAAACAGAACCAAGACGATATCCTCCAAAAAAAGGAAGCCAATCTGGTGGTCCCCTGCCATAAACAAACTACAACAGAAGGAAAAAACTGTTGCAAAAGAGTGTAAAATCCCATGAGTGGAGGAGCTCCCTGGTCAGCATCAGTAAGAAGCTGAGATCCCTTATAAGATCCTCCAAAGCTAGCTACGAAAACAAAATAGCCACTGATTCTAAGGGCAACCACAAAGCATTCTATAGGTATGTCAAGAATCTCAATGGCAACATCCAGAGCTGCTCTGAGTTACAGCACAACGGCACAAAAATGACAGACCCAACTGATATTGCCAACATCCTGGCAGATAAGTTCAGTGATAACTTTACCCCCCCCCCCCACCACCACCTAAAGGGCCCATATCTATACAGAAAGAATGCAGAGTCCCTGTAATCACATCTATGCAGGTAAAAGCTACACTCTCTAAAACCAAAAACACAGTATCCATGGGACCGGACAACATCCCAGGCTGCATTTTATACAAACTTCAGAATGAACTGGCTCTCCACCTATGCACCATGTTCAATCATAGTCTCACAATCATAGTCTCACGTCAGGCTTTGTGTCCACCAAATGGTGCACAGCAACAGTTATCCCACTCCACAAAGGGGGAGCCACCACTGATCCTGGGAACCATCACCCTATTAGCCTGATGAGCCTGGTCTGCAAGGCCATGAAACATATCATCATGGAACTCATAAACAAAGACATTGGTAACCTCCAAACTCTGGACCCACATCAGTTCGGGTATGTGAAAGTCAGAATATGCCTTCTGAAACTTATCAACTTCTTTGAGGCAGTCACCAAAGCTGTAGACAAGGGTAAGGTGGTTCACACAGCCTATCTTGACCTCGCCAAGGCTTTTGATACCATCCTCCATTCAGGAATTATAGCTAAACTCATTAAACTAGGTATGAATCCGTATGTCATAAGATCGGTTGCCAACTGGCTCAGTGACAGAACCCACACTGTAAAAGTTGCAGAATCCAAATCTGATTTCAAACCAGTGACAAGTGGAGTACCACAGGGTTCAGTCCTAGGACCTCTCCTGTTTGGTATCTCCTTCTCTGAAGTACAGGCTAACACAGAAGGCTTCTGGCTAATGAAGTTCACAGATGACTGCAAACTAGGAGCCATAGTCGAGTGCCCAAATGATGTGGACATCCTACAGAAGAGCCTCACTGAGACAGATGCCTGGTGTCAGAGGCATGGCCTCAAGCTCAATGCCAAAAAGTGCATTGTCATCCCCTTTGGTAAAACCTCTGTACCCATGAACTTCCACATAAACAGCAGTCTACTTAATGCCGAATGTGTGATAAGAGACCTTGGGACCCAGGTGCTCCTTTGATAATCACATCGCCACGGTAGTCAGGAAATCTTTCTATGTGGCACACCTCATCACAAAAGGGTTCTCATCCAGGAAAAAAGAGGTCATTGTTCCCCTCTACTCGGCACTCATTACACCCATTATAGAGTACAACGTCCCTTTTGGAATGTACCTCACAAGACATCTGCAGCAACTGGAAAGGCCACAGAAGTACCTCATAAAGAGGATTACTGGCCTCAAACAGATGCCCTACACTGACCATCTCAAAAAACTCCAGCTTTACTCTGTAGCATATTGCCTACTCCAAGGAGATGTCTGCCTAACATATAAAGCTATGTTAAACCCGGAGCTGTTGGACATGCTTCACCTAAAGAAATCCCAATCCCTCTGAGCTACGCGCTCTAGGGACATAAACCTTGTCACCACAATAAACAGGGTGTGCTGGAGGGATAGATTTCTGTCCCAGAGACGTCCTATACTCTGGAACAAGCTACCCATCTATGTCAAGCAAAGTTCCTCATTAGCACTCTTCAAGAAAAATCTTGATGAGTGGATGAGAAATAGGAAATACACCCTGGGGATCACTTCTGTGGTTCTGCTCAACAGGGACACAGGAAATTAACTTTCTTGGGTGGCATAAGCCAGGGAACCTTGTTGGCTAGGCTTACTTAAGCCCTTGGGCCAATAGCCTAGTACCTACCTATGAACCTATGAACCTATAAATCAAAAATGTCTATAAAATAAGGCAAGCTAAATAAGCTTTCAAGTAACTTTATAACTCATAAGAAGGGTATAAACTTTTTGCTGCAAAGTTACATTTAAAAAAAAATAACAGTAATAAACTGATAAGGAGATTTCTGAACTGCATTACAGTAAAGGCAAGAAATTCAGCTACATGTTTGATTATCTTAGGAACTCAACTTCCAGTGTCCTGCTCCAAAAATTAAGGTATAATATAAGAAAATGTTTTATATTATTTGAGTTATCTAATGCCATACATGCAATTCTAGCCTTGCTGAATATTTCTATTTGTTCTTTTTGAAAAAAATGCTAAAACATCAGTATTAAAAGGGGGAGGGGTAAATGAAAGGAATTCTACATTACTGTAAATAATAAACTGATCACCTTGGCTAGAAGACTGCTGACAGGCAGATAGATACATGCTGCAGTTAAGAGAATACATATAAGTGCCTTCCAAAATAATCACCTTAACCACCACACCTACTTCTCAACTGCCCCTAATTTTGCAGAACATTCCTGATTTTGTCTCATATTTTTCTCCCTTTTCTTCATAACATTTTGATTTTCTGGTACATCACTGACGAGTGGAGTCAGTAAATAATACCAGACAATATAGTTCCATACTTATTGTTCTGAAAACTTATATTGATTCAAAACCTGTTGTTCTATTAATTTTTTAAATGGATTAGAGTAATAGCGGACTGGAGTTCTGCTGTGGCGACCCCAAACCGGGAAAAGCCGAAAGACACAACAACAACAACAAGAGTAATATTTTAAAAATGTCCCTGATGTTACTTGTGATAGCAAGGAAGAATACATTCAGGCAGAAGTTACATGGCCTGTTAGATAGAGCAGGCAGCCTGAGTTAGCATTGATGATGTGGGACCTGAATGCTCATATTAAGACAGACAGAACAGGATATGATAACTGCCTGAGTCCACATGTGTTGGGGCAACAGGAATATAGAAGGACAGTTCATTCTAGACCTCTGTCTGACAAAATGGCTTGATTGTGGCCAACATACAACTCAAGTAGACTTTTTCCATGTAAGTAAAGGGCACTGGAGTAAAGACAGTGATAGCTAAGTATTCCCCGGTGAAACAGTTATTCCACCAAACATAAACCACTGGTGGCCACAATCAGCTGTAAGCAGTGGTCAGTGAAGGTTCTAAGGTCAGCAGAGACTAGACCACAAACCTGGAAATTGACTGTAGTGAACACACAAGAATTCAAGAAAGCATTCAGTGCTCTATCACCTCAGTAAGAAGAGGTCTCTTTCTGAATCTCATGTCCCTGCAACATGGAATTGGTCCATCACCCTACTCCCCTATAAAGCCAACTACAGTTATGAACTACCTAGCTATGCACCAATAACTATTCTCCCCCCACTATTTAAGATCCCTGAATGCTATGGTCATTTCCAGCTCTTCATTTTTTACTGCAAAACAATTTACTCTTTCACGCACAACATGGCCATCTTCTGCACCATAGCACCGGTACAGCCTGTGATGACCCTGCACTGGCCCAGTAATCAAGGAGCCTCAATCCTCACCATGGCAACAGTGGGGGTGCACACACTGGGAGGATGACAAGTACACACACAGTAAAGTGCAATTTTTCTAAAGAGCACACAGAGACCACAGTCAGTCTGAAGCTGGTTTCTCCCTCTTTCTCCAGATCCCCAATAAGACTCCCCACTGGCATGGTTATAGAGTTGAGATCTCAGCTGAGTGGCCAAGCAAAGACCTCTGGCACCCTCTCTGTCCAACCAGTGCTTTGTGTCCCTGCCAAGTAACTGACACACACACACACACACACACACACACACACACACACACACACACACACACACACACACACACACACACACACACCTGGGAAAGGCTGGCACAGGTTTACTAGCTTCTGCCCAGACTATAAGGTAGTTATCACTGCCACCAGCTGACTCTTTATCAGCTACTTTAAAGCCCTTAGCAAAGGGTGCCCAATCTTACTGTGTAATGTTACTATCCATCCAAATGGTAGTTTGACCAACAGCCAAGCTATTAGGAGTGGCCAGTACAGTATCACCAAACAGATATGCAACTACCCTAAGAGCTTAAATATATTTCATAAATATCAGCCACAAAGATAGGTTTAAATATATTTAATAATAAATAATAAAAGAACAAAAAAATACTCAGCAAAATATCACAGTAAATTCAGAGTTCAAAATCACAGGAAATATTTAAAACAACATTGCAGTACAGTCTCAAATAAATAAAGAAAACATCCAAGCTATACTTCACTATATTCCTATCTGAATCTAAAAGAGTTACTATGCCCTAGAAACATACTTACAGCAAGGCAAGCATAGAGGTGATGAGTGGATGCTTCCAGGTCAAAGACAAAATACAAAATGCCCTCTTTCTCTCTCTCTCTCTCAGAGAGTTCTTAAATTAATATCAAATATTATTGCTGGGTTAGCTTGGATGACATCACTTTTAGTCATCTGACTTTAGTTCCCAAGCTAAACCCCCATTGTCAGAAACTATCAGCATTTTAGCATCTCCCTGTGAAATATATGTATCTCTCAGATCTTTGCAACTGCTGGAAGACATAAAACAATAAAACACTTACAAAACAATGCAGTAGGCACCCTCATTCTAGACATCCTGTCTCCTTGTTGCATTGAAACTAACTTTTATAGCATAATCATAAAACAATTTAATTTCGACTATTTTCTTGAAGTTTTGCAAGTTAACCATCTATAGTTTCATAGTTTCATAGTTTAGTACTAGGCTATCTGCCCTGGGGCATTTTTAAGCCTAGCCATAGTGATCCATGAAATGGTACAAAAATGTACAGAATAGATTTAGAATACTGTGCCTCTGTCTAGTAGTGACACAGAGGTGACCCCTGGGGTAAACTTACGATCTCCCATCCACTCATCAAGATTTCTCTTGAATAGAGTTAGTGAGGGGCTCTGCCTAACATGAACTGGAATTCTGTTCCAGAGCATGGGAAGCCTCTGGGTTATGAATCTTTCCCTCCAGCATGTCCTATTCATACTTGTACCAAGGTTTAAGTCTTTAGCTCTCGTGGTTCTGATGGATTTGGATTTTTTGAGGTGGAGCATGTCCATCAATTCCTGATTGGACATGACCTTGTACGTCAGGCATAAATCACCTCTGAGCAGGCGGTATGCTACTGAATAGAGCTGGAGTTTCTTTAGTCTGGCAGAATAAGACATATATTGGAGACCCTTGATCCTCTTGGTGAGGTACTTTTGTGGTCTCTCCAGCTGTTGCAAATGCCGGGTGAGGTACATACCAAATGGGGCATTGTGCTCAATCATGGGTCTGATGAGGGAGGAGTATAGGGGTATAATGACATCCTTGGATCTGGATGTGAATCCCTTCATGATAAGGTGTGCAAGGTAGAAAGTCTTTCTAACCACTTTGGCAACATGGGTATGAAATGAGAGGTCGCTGTCGACTTGGGTCCCTAGGTCTCTGATTACTTTTTCTGTACTCAGTGGGTTGCTGTCTATGTGATAATTTGTGGGTACTTTGTTTTTCCCAAAGGGGATGACTATACATTTTTTGGCATTTAGTTTAAGACCATGGCTCCGGCACCAGTTGTCCATTTCTGTGAGGCCTTTTTGTAGGATGTATGTGTCCACTGGTGTATCGACTATGGTGCCTAGTTTGCAGTCATTTGCGAACTTTGTCAGCCACAACCCTTCCATGTTTGCTTTAACATCTGAGAAATAAATGCTGAACAAGAGGGGTCCCAGGACCGATCACTGTGGGACACCACTTGTGACTGGCTTTGAGTCTGACATTGCTCCAGCGATTTTAACTTTATGGGTTCTGTCCTTTAGCCAGTTTGCAACCCATCTAGTGACATAAGGGTTTACATTTAAGCTGTTGAGCTTATCTATGATACCTGAGTGGGGTATTGTGTCGAAGGCCTTAGCCAAGTCCACGTAGGCTGTATGGACTGCTTTGCCCTCATCAATGGCTCTAGTGATTGTTTTGAAAAAGTCAACCAGGTTCAAAAGGCAGGATCTGCCATTTACAAAGCCAAACTGGGTGGGATCAAGTGTCTGTAGGTCCCCAATGTCTCTGTTTATGAGTTCCATAATGATTCTTTCCATAGCTTTGCAGACCAGGCTGGTTAAGCTTATGGGGCGGTAGTTCCCAGGGTCTGTAGAGGTACCCCCTTTGTTGAGTGGGACCACTGTTGTTGTACACCAGTGTTCAGGCACATATCCTGTAGTAAGGCTAAGGTTAAATAGCATTTTTATGTGCGGGTTTAGCTCCTCTTGGAGTTCACGTGATACCGTCAGGTCCCATTGATGCTGTGTTTTTAGCTTTGCTGAGGGCAGCTCTCACCTGGACATCTGAGATGACAGGGAGATTACATTCAGCTGGGATAAGTATTTCTTCTTTTGGGGGTGAGGGAGGGAGATGCACTGAACCTGTCAGCCAGAATGCTGGCTATATCTGTGGGTTCAGTGTAGAATTAACTCTGAGCATATCTGAGGGTTTCCGCCCAGTTTCTAACATAGCTGAAGAAGGCTTTGTGGTTATCTTTATTTTCTCTCAAAGTTGGCCTTGGATGTTTTATGAGAGAACGTAGTTTTCTGCTAGTGTTGATCAGAGATGTCTTCCCTTTATGGGATTTTGCTCTGTCATGCAGTAGCTTCCTTCTTTTGTTATACAATTTGTTGATGGTGGAGGTCCACCAGATGGGACGCTTGCCTTTGGTGGAGAGGATCTTGGATTTATTTGGGATTGCATGATCCATGCATTCTTGGAGATGTCCATAGAAAGCATTTGTGAAGGATTCAGCATTGTGGGATGTGGTATCCACTGGCCAAGTGGGCTTAAAGTATACCATCTGGGGTGGAGGTGGGATATGTATATCCAGGGTGATTAGTTTGTGGTCAGATCTCACTAGTGAATTTTGTCCCCGTGTTTGTGATGATCAGCTCTAGTATATTATCTCCCCTAGTGGGAGAGGTGACTAGTTGTTCCAGTGCATTTGAATTTATGAATTCCAGGAACCTTTGGGCTAGGGTATTAGGGCTAGAATAATGTACCCAATCTATGTTCTAGTTACCACTATTAAAACATATACATTTACACAATTACAATATTTTATATAAATTTCTATTCTAAGCCAGTAGAGCATGCTGTGGTAAAATTTTAGCTCAGTACAAAACATATAGTTCTAACATGGTTGTAGCACAAGCATCTTCCATGAAGCAGGTTGGCATTCACAAATGACACATAACCACTTACAAAATTCCAGATAGCTGGGCTGGCAGTATCTCCTTCTGTCACACTTCTATATAAATCATATAAATATTCATAAATGACATATAATTTTTTACAAAATTCCAGATAGCTGGGCTGGCAATATTTCCTTTTGTGACACAGCCCAGCCATTTTGACCTTCTTAACCAGAGCCACAACCCCAGGATTGAAAACAAACTTGACTTGTCTCTTCCATATTCGTATACTTATATCAAATGTTTATGGCACAGTGCCCCACCCCAAACTACTCCATACTCTAGCCACAATAGATCTACCTGAATCCACCTTCAATTGCTTCACCAGCTACCTAAGCAAAAGAATCCTATAAATGAAATGGCAATATGCCCACTTGTTCTACTTATGAGCCACAATCAGAGTCTCACAAGGCTCGACCCTCAGCTCTGTGATAATCTATGTATAAATGGCCTCCTAACAAACTCTTACCTGCCACACTCATTCAAACTGCAGACGATTCCACTCTCATCTGCTTAGCCAGAACAATATCTGAACTCCAATTCCTTACACAATACTTTCCAAATATAGAGCACTGGTATAACAAAATACAACTCTTGCTAAATCCTGAAAAAACAAGCTAATGCTATTTATTCCCAAAAGCTCAAACAAAGACAGGCAATCATTCAGTCACCTTAATTGAAAACATCTAGATTGACAAAGATCCTACCATTGAACTCCTAGGGGTCACAATTAAGGAACATCTGAAATTTGATATCCATATTCAATAAACCATTAAAACAATGGGAACCCTATATAGGGCCAATCACTACCTCTCTGACCAAGTATGTGAAACCACTGCAACCTCATACCTCCCACCCTGCCTACTCTACCCATAGCCCATGTTCACACACCTCCACTCCACACAATTACACAAATTAGAGTAATGCTATAATAAAATCATAAAATTTGAAGCCCAGCTGCTCAGTTGACTCTATTACTCTTTTGTTCGCCAGAGACTCTCTTTGATGGACTTTCCCAGTTAACTTAATTTTGGCCAGCTAAACATTGCCCTCAGTGCACTCTACCAACCTCAGAAATGCCTAGCAACACCATCAGTTCATAGGTTCATAGGTTCATACTAGGCTATCTGCCCAAGGGCATTTATAAGCCTAGCCCATAGTTATCCTTTAGTTTGAATAAAAACTATGCCTATCATTTTGCTGTGCCTCTGTCAAGCAGTGACACTGAAGCATCCATTGGTCAAGATTCCTCTTGAACAAGGCCAGTGAGGTGCTCTGCCTCACATGTTTTGTTCCACAGCATAGGGAGTCTCTGGGTGATGAATCTGTCCCTCCAGCACGTTCTATTTATAACCCGTGTCAAAGTTTAAGTCTCCTCGCCTTTTGTGGTTGAGGGATCTAGATTTTTGAGGTGAAGCATATTCATCAGATCTGGGTTTGACATGGCCTTATATAGTCACACAGGTCACCTTTTGGTGAGGAACTTTTGGGGCCTTTCAAGCTGCAGCAGGTGTCTGGTCAGATACATTCTACTGTCAACCTGGGTCCCCAGATCCCTGATGACTTTTCTGTGCTCAGTGGATTGCCACCTATATGGTAGCTAGGGGTAACCTTGTTTTTGCCATGGCTCTGGCAACAGTTATCAGTTTCTGTGAGGCACTTCTGGAGGATAACTGTGTCAGATGTGGTCATCTGCAAACTTTGTCAGCCATAACCCTCCTGTGTTTGCTTGTACTTCAGAAAAGTAGATGCCGAACAAGAGTGGACCCAGGACTGAGCCCTGTGGGACACCACTTGTGACAGGCTTTGAGTCTGACATGGCTCCAGCAACTCTGACCCTGTGGGTTCTGTCACTTAGCCAGTTTGCAACCCATCTTGTGATGTATGGGTTTACATTCAAGCTGATGAGTTTTTCGATGATACCTGAGTGGGTGATGTAGTTGCACATATTATTTCTGTATTTAAGATTCGAATCCTCACAGATGATGTCTGTCTCCAAAACCATCAGCTCCCATGGCAATGCATTGTATTCTAACCATGTTGCCAACTATGGAACAACCTACTCGTATATATCAGACAAACAGAATGCTAACAATTTTAAAAGTAAACTAAAAATTCTTTTGCTTAACACATCACACTATAATTGTAACACTCTTCCCCTATAAAACACCATCCTGTACTACTAAACAGCCGCACTATACTGCTCCATTCAAACCCACATAGCGATAACAAATGTGTGTGTGTGTGTGTGTGTGTGTGTGTGTGTGTGTGTGTGTGTGTGTGTGTGTGTGTGTGTGTGTGTGTGTGTGTGTGTAGTTACATAGAAAGATAGATAGACCGGTTCCTCCAAGATATTCGTATCTATAGTCATCAGCTTTTCTATCAAGTCCATTTGTAGCGATATAGTAGTCTGACTGATTTCCCCCATTCCTCTTTACTCTTCTTAACAACTAATCTAACTTTCTAGTAAATCATCATTAACCAGACTATCTTCAGGTAATTCTGCTCATATACTCCAATTCCTACATATGTCTTGGTCACCACGTTTCACATTTCTAACAACTACCTGTTTGTATTCTTTCTCTCTAAATTCTTCTTGCATGCTGCAACCCCCACAAAGACATAAATCCAATACCATTGCTCATTTTGCAAATTCATTAATACCTTCCACCCCATCAAATGCATTATACATAGCTGATGTAATCAAATGTTCTGTGTTGTATGTAAAATTCCATATGTTTTTGCATAGTATCTAAGTTCGCTGATATAATGAATGTAAGGAAAAACAATGCTCTTACTTAAAAGTGAGCCTGCAAGTTATACTAAAAATTATAGACCAATAACTTGCCTTTCGACGATGTAGAAACTATATACCACAACTGATGCCGACAAAGTTTATAGTTATTTAGAAGAAAAACATGTCTCAGTGGCTGAACAGGTCAGCATTCTCTAGGGTAAACAGAGCTTCTAGGGAGTGGAGTTTTGTGTTGCTAATCTGGGAGTGGAGTTTATTGTTGCTAATCCGTGAGCAGTATCCCATCCAGGAACTACTGTACACTTGTATTGGAATGTGCCTAATGTTTTATGTAAACATGTCTCAGACAACCAAGGGCATTCTTTCACCTTTATGGTATTACAAGTTATTCCAGGTCATATAAGGGGAGGTGACTTGGTTAATAAAACTGAAATGGCTGAAATGAAATGGATAGCTAGTCTACAAACTGATAAGACTCCTGGTCTGAATTTGAATATTCCCTTAAATCCAGCTTTAAAGGCACGAAGCCTACGTCATTAACTTGTTAATAGTAATCATTCGTTGACTGGCCTACAGAGGTTTAACTAGGTTATTGTTTTCCTTTGCATTTTATATCTGAAGAAGCATGCAAGTGTGAAAGTTCTCATTGTTTTTATTGTTTTTATTATTAAACTGTATGTTCTTAGTCGTGCTGGTCGTTCTAGTTATTATTGGCTTACTTGTTTATGTTATAGACCAACCTCTGGTTGCCTATGTTACTGTTTTGTTTGTTTGTTCTTGAGGATTGATGTTCTTATTTGGTTCAAACAGTAGATTATTGTCAGGATAAAGAATTAAGTGAAAATGAGATAGATCATTGGATATGTCACTGATGAAGACTAATGAAGAGGGAGAACAGTAGAAACCCAAGAAATGATCTTTGGGGACTCCTGTATTATCAGAAACAGGTGTGGAAAGACACTTTCCTCTCTGGACCTTTGGAACCAATTCATTGTATTTGAAACAAAGTTTACTTAGATTGCAAAGCAGAAGGTTATGATTTACACTTTCAAATGTTTTTGTTATATCATTGAAGAGTCCCCTCCCCTTTAGTTTATAATCATTCATATTATTAAAATTTTATCTTGCAACTGTTTGTAATACAATCATTTGGTTGAAAGAGTTCCTAAATCCATGCTGGTTGTCACAGAGCAAACCATATTTGTTTACATGTTCCCAAAGTTGCTTGTGTATTAACTTTTCAAAGGTTTTAGTAAAGAAGCACAGATTAGCTACTGCTCTGAAGTTGTTATACTCTTTTAAGGCACAGTTTTCCGGGAAAGGGGTATGATACAAGCCTAAGGAAAAATGAATGGAGGTTAGTGATAAGCTAAAGGCATATGTAAGTGGCTTTGTAATTAAAGGCGCTGAAATGTCGAGGAATGAGAGGTCGAGTTTAAAAAGTTTAATGCCTGTTTATTTCTTTTAAGTTGAATGGTGCTTTTTTGTTAATTCTTTATTAGTAATTTGCCTGAAGTGGCCAATTGAGCTAAGGTATATAATTGAGAAGAGCAGTTATGAGATACTTGCATTTCATTGATAACATGTGTGGATTTCTGTGTGTTGTGAACATTTTGATTCAGTGAAGAAATGAATCAGTTAGCTAAAGTGTCATAATCAGGTATGAGCTGTTCAAATGTTTGACATCAGTAATGCATCCTATTAAGGTTTTTAATTCTTTCCAAAATTGTTTTGGATTGTGCGCTTGAATGTTCTGTTTGTTTCTGCATTAAGTAACTTTTACTGGGTTAGTACTAGTAGCAAACCGTTCGATTGTCAGTTAGAGCGTCTTCTGTGTGACAACATGCGTGAACGGGCGTTCCTTCGTTGAAGGTTGTGCGTTAGGCCTGGCAAGCCAGCACTTAAATCTCTACTGCCAGTCATTAGCGGACCGGAGTTCCGCTGTGGTGACCCCTAACCGGGAAAAGCCGAAGGACACAAACAAACTGAGTTAGTAGCAATCCTAACATGTTAGTTGAAATAGCTGTACCTCTCGTACAGCTACTTGTCTGTGGACTGATATTTCCATTCTTTCCAGGATGAGTCTTGAGATTTGAGTAATTAAGTTCATTTGACAGCCAGGAGTATTTTTTACCTCTGACCTTTCTTGTAATGACCGATAATATAATGTCATGTTTTGGTCTAAGTATTTCATGAAACTGGGCTAGTGGCATGTCTGAATCTGTATGGTTATATAAAGAAGGAAACTCAGTGGCTCATATGTGAGTATTAATTAGCTGCATTTTCAGTTTTGAGATTGGTCTGTAAGTTATGATACAAGACTTTTTTTTTTATTATTGATGCATTAAAGGACATAGTGGAGTGAACTGGGCAGTAGTCACTTCAATTATTTTGTAATACAATAACATCTTTGCATCTTCCTTTTATGTTTGCAATTATGTGGTCAAGAATAGAGTAGTTGTATTACCTATGCCTGACCTACAGGGCACTCACAAATCCAGCCCTGATGGAGCTGCTACACATCCGTGAGTCAAACAGCAGGAGGGTCACCCGATTTAGGGAACTAAACTTACTGACAAACAAAACATGCTGGAGAGACAGATATGTGCCTCAGAACTTGCCCCTTCTTTGGAACAGGATTCCTATTCACATTAAGGAGAGCCCTTCCCTGTCCCTCTTCAAAAGCAATTTGGATCAATGGATGGGGAATCACAAATTAACACTTGAGGTAGTCCCTATGTCCCTTTTAACAGGGGCAGTCTGTAAGATGAGCAATGCACAGGGACAAATCCATGTCATTCTCTTGCCCCTGGGGGCCACATATTTGGTAAAATTGGGTTATATTAGCTAGGCTTGTAAGGAACCTTAAGCCATTAGCCTAGTAATCTCCTATAAACCTGTTCAAGATTATGGGACATAATTTTCCTAAGTGGGTGTGATGTGGACGTGCTAGTGTCAGTTTTGAAGTCACTTAAAATGATAGTTTTATGTGGTATGCCACTGAGAATACATCATTAAGTAGTTGACACAGAATGGTTATTGACGATGAAAATAGATTTAAGATATGCAAAGTCATATAGAATTATAGGCCACTATCTCTAAGTGGTGGGATAACAGGAGTCATCCTTATAGCAAGTTTTGGTAATTCGCACAATATGTGGTGTTTCAGCGTAGACCCAGACTTCCAGTCCTGACAATTAATTGTTAATACACCTATATTAAGATGGGGACTTTTTAGGGTTTTTTTTCTTATTGCTGTCTGTGAAGCATAGAGTATTATGTTGATCTGGGGGTGCATTGGTTTATTTTGTGGATGAAGAGTTATATATTTAGAGCAGTGCCTTGATTTACTTGTATGTCTCCTACTACAGTAGTTAAATGTCCACATAGTGTGGTCTTGACAAGTTTCTTTTTATTGTGTTAGTGGTTGAATGATAAATCTAAAGCATATAATTTTGTATTAAATATCGATTCCTAATAATATGAGTTATAGCAGTGGAATAATTTAAGTAAAGTGGGTTGTGGAGATCTGATATTTTGAAGGGATGTTTAGTGGTTGTAAAAAGCCATTTAAAGTTGGGAGTGGTAAGAAACTATACAGCTTAAGAAAGAGTAAAAGAGAACATAAGAGGGATAAGGGGGGACCATACAGCTTAAGGAAGAGTAAAAGAGAACATAAGAAGGATAAGGGGGGACCATACAGCTTAAGGAAGAGTAAAAGAGAACATAAGAGGGATAAGGGGGGACCATACAGCTTAAGGAAGAGTAAAAGAGAACATAAGAGGGATAAGGGGGGACCATACAGCTTAAGGAAGAGTAAAAGAGAACATAAGAAGGATAAGGGGGGACCATACAGCTTAAGGAAGAGTAAAAGAGAACATAAGAAGGATAAGTTGATGCTGGAGGTGTGCATGTTCTTCATAGATTCACAGATTCGTAGATTCATAGGTTGTTATTTGGCTAAGAACCCTGACGGGAGGCTTTCTAATCTTAGCCAAGTTTTCCTGAAAGAATAATGACGTCCTGATTCCAAATAGGACATTGAGAGCCAGGCATTTATAAACTAGCTCTGTCTATAAGGGACATGGGTGCCAAGCCCGGTGTAAATTTTCTATTCCCCATCCACTGATCTAGGTGGCACTTCACCTGGATGACAGACAAACTCAGCTTCACATGGATGGAAAGCCTGTTCCATAAGAAAGGGAGTCTCTGAGACACATATCTGCCTCTCCAGCATTTTCTGTTTAGGTCACAGACAAAATTCAGGTCCCCAGAACTTGTATTTGTGGTACTCTTTAACTTACAAATATGTAGGAGTTTCATTAGTGTAGGGTTTGCGGATGCCTTGTAAGCCAGGCATAGATCATCCGTCAGCAATCTATAGGAGACTGGGTAGAGGGAAAGGGCTTTAAGGTGGTCTGCATAAGGCAGGTTTGTTATGTCTCGTATTCTGTTTGTAAGGAAGCTCTGAGGTCAGTCTAGTTGCTGCATATGGCTGGCCAGGTACATACCAAAGGGAGCATTGTACTGTATGAATGGTCTAATAAGGTCAGAGTACAGTGGGATAATGACCTCTTTGGACCTAGATTACATGGTCTTACTTATAAATTGCGACAACGAAAATAAAATGAAATAAACACTATAGTGTGCCTGAATGAAGACATGCACTCTATAAGCTATAGGTTCATAGGTTGGTACTGGGATATCTGCCCAAAGGCATATATTAGCCCAGCCACATTGTGCGGTATTCACCGCCCCTTTAGTAGTTCCCTAGACCCTTGTACTAGCAGCTAGTACCCTTGGCCCCTATCTAGTAGTGCTGTTGGCGTGATCCCCGGTGTGAACTTTCTGTTACCCATCCACTCATCAAGGTTCCTCTTGAAGAGTGATAGTGAGGGGCTCTGTCTTATGTAGATCGGGACTCTGTTCCATAGTAAGGGAAGTCTCTGCGAAGGGAATTTATCCCTCCAGCATGTTCTATTCATTGTTGTGTTGAGGTTTATATCCCTAGAGCGTGAAGCTTGAGTAGATTTGGTTTTGCTGAGATAGAAAATGTTTAACAATTCTGGGTTGGACACGGCTCTGTATGTTAGACAGAGATCGCCTCTGAGAAAGTGGTATGCAACAGAGAACAGTCTTAGCTTTTTCAATCGTGCTGCATAGGGCAACTGTTTGAGGCCAGCAATCCTCTTGGTTAGGTACCTCTGTGGTCTCTCCAGCTGCTGGAGCTGTCTAGCCAGGTACATTCCAATTGGTGCATTGTACTCAATAATGGGTCTGATGAGGGAAGAGTAGAGGGGCACCATCACATCCTTAGATCTTGATGCGAACCCTTTCGTGATCAGATGGGTCACATAGAAGGATTTTCTAACCACTTTGGCAACATGGTTATCAAAGGAAAGCTGACTATCTACTTGGGTCCCTAGATCCCTTATTTCTTCTTCAGATTTCAGGGGATTACCTCCTATGTTGTAGTTTGCGGGTACACTGTTTTTTCCAAAGGGGATTACTACGCATTTTTTTTTGCATTTAGCTTGAAACCATGGCTTTGACACCATGCAGTCGTCCGCAAACTTAGTCAGCCACAGCCCTTCCGTGCTTGCCTGTACTTCCGAGAAGTATATGCCAAACAGGATGGGTCCCAGGACAGAGCCCTGAGGCACACCACTCGTTACTGATCTGGATTCGGACATAGATCTCGCTACTCTTACTTTATGGGATCTGTCTGAGAGGCAGTTTGCTATCCATCTTGTGACATAAGGGTTTATGCCCAGGCTGGTGAGCTTATCAATAATACCTGAATGGGGAATGGTCAAATGCTTTAGCAAGGTCAAGGTAAGCCATGTGAACCTCCTTTCCCTTATCTATAGCCTGAGTAACTTTCTCAAAGAAATCCACCAGATTCAGGAGGCATGATCTGCCCTTGACGAAGCTGAACTGTGTGGAGTCCAGCGACTGGAGGTTCCCAATCTCTCCATTTATGAGTTCCATAATGATTCACTCCATAGCCTTACAGATCAGACTGGTCAGGCTTATTGGTCGGTAGTTCCCAGGGTCAGTTGTGGCCCGACCCTTGTGTAGCGGGACCACCATTGCCGTGCGCCATTCTATGGGCACATATCCTGTGGAGAGGCTGAGACTGAACAGGGTATTAAGATGCGGGGTTAATTCCTTTTGGAGCTCGTGTATGACACAGCCTGGGACACCATCTGGTCCGATGGAGGCAGTGTTTTTAGCTTTAGATGGAATCTTGTTACCAATGTATCAGTAATAATTGGACTTAGACAATCCCCTGGAATGGTAATAGGCCCTGTAGGTGGTAAGGGGGGGGGGGGTTTGCACTGAACCTGTCAGCCAAGATGTTGGCAATGTCAGAAGGGTCAGTGTATTTTGTTCCATTTTGTACTAGCTCAGAACAGACCTGAGCGTTGCCATTTAGGTTTTTGACGTAGCCATAGAAGGCCTTATGTTTATCCTTGGCATCCTTGGCAACTTTCTTTTCAAAATTAGCTTTAGTTGACTTGATGAGGGCCCTCAATTTCTTACTAATGCTGTTCAGGGATGATTTTTCTACTTGAGATTTGGCCTTTTTTTGTATAAGTCTCCTCCTTTTATTGTAAAGTTTGCTTATGGCCGGGGTCCACCAGACTGGTTTCTTCTTGCTTGAGGAAGGAGTCTTGGTTTTATTTGGGATAGCATGGTCCATGCAATCCTGAAGATGCATATAGAGTGCCTTGGTGTAGGATTCCGCATCCTGGATATCATTATCCTTCTGCAAGGGAATAGTGAAGCTTTCCACTTCTGACGCAAGTAGTTTGAAGTTTGCTTTGGAAAGGTTTTTGACTATGGTTTCTTTGACTGGGGGAGGTGGAGGGGTGAGGATGTCCAGGGTTATCAGTTTGTGGTCTGATCTGACCAGAGAGGGAGTGATAATGGGTGTGGTACAATGGGCGCCCATATTTGTGATGACTAAATCTAATATGTTGTCCCCTCTAGTGGGGGGACATACTAGTTGTTCAAAGGCATTTGATAATAATAATGGCATTGATTTAATAATATGACCTGTTTAATAGGCAATAACAACTCTAAACATACGGACAGATAAAATTGACAAACGGATCAAGCGCTTTGATCCACCCAGCATGTGGACTTCATCAAAATCAATTATACAATTACCTAAAACTAATTTATACTTTTATTTGGCGCCACAATGATAAAACCATTTAAAAAGATACAGCCTTAAAATACCAAAGTATACATATTCAAGTCAGTTGCACTCAAATAAATCCACTAATACATATATATTAAAATAATCAAATGAATTATGAACACACCCATTGCAACTAGTTCATTAATAATAAGTTGCATAAAAATAAAATACATACATGTACAGAGAATGTATAGATTATGTATAGGTGTTTCAAACCATTTATATTTTTATTTTTTTATATTTTTATATAAAGTTAAAATCCTGTGGGAAGTGATTTAATACATGAACTAGACATAAAATTAAAATATCAAATATATGCCTATAAAAATATGCCTATAAAGAATATGCCTATAAAAAAGCCTCTGAATGACCAAAATAATTATTGCACATAAAACTACAGCAATTACAAAATGTATACAGTTAATGTTACTAATTTGTAAACTGCTGTGATATAATTCATGATGTCATGTATCCAATACTCATACAGCCTATACCTGTCTATTATGTCTATCATAGTGGTATAAAACGTCTGTATCCTACCATTTAAAGTACTGTCCCATAATAAAGGTAATGTGTGTGCATATGATCATATGCATATCTATCACCTATTGTGACTTTTGCAAAATGGGTTTGATAGTAATGTAATCATTTAATCCCGGTTTGGTGGATGCATCAGTTAAAATTTGCCATCTCACTTCATTCTCAGCCAAGTATACTTTTATGTTTCCTCCTCTACTATTAATTTTTGCTTGTTCTAAAATGGCAAATTTGAATCTATGACTATTACCAGTAGCCTCTATATGTCGGTACAAAGCATTAATACTGTCATTTTTCCTTATTGCATATAGATTATCATAAATTCGTCTCTTAAACATTCATTCATTTTTCCCAATGTAAAAACCATTACATGCTAAACATTTGGCCATATATATATATATATATATATATATATATATATATATATATATATATATATATATATATAATGTTTTTAGTATTGCAATTACCATTGCTAAAGGTAATTCTAGTCCTATTAATGTTCTCTAGGACTATCCCTTTGTCTTCTTGTATGACTTGACAATATCTACAACATCCACATTTTCTGGTTCCCTTGTGCTGTGTACCCATGCAGTCTACCCTGTTGTTCCTCTCAAAGATAAACTTCAAATTTGTTCCCATTTTATATACAAAAATAAGTGCATCCCCTACTATTTCTTTTAATGCACTGTCTACTGTGAGTATATTCCAATATCGGTTTAAATTTTGTTTTATTTGTGTGACCTGGGGCTGTATCTTTTTAAATCTTCTTATCATTGTGGCGCTAAAAAAAGTATAAATTAGTTTTAGGTAATTGTATAATTGATTCTGATGAAGTCCACATGCTGGGTGGATGAAAGCGCTTGATCTGTTTGTCAATTTTATTTGCCCATATCTTTAGAGTTGTTATTGCCTATTAAACAGGTCGTATTACAGCTTATAGAATGTGTGTCTTCCTTCAGGCACACTATAGTGTTTATTTCATTTTATTTTCGTTGTCACAGTTTTAAACACTATTTCTTCGATTACTTATAAATTGTGCAACATAAAAACATTTTCTCAGCACTGTGGCCAAATGGTGTTTAAAGGTAAGGCTACTGTCTACATGCGTACCCAGATCCCTGACTACTGGTCAACTCTTATGGGCTTATTATCGACATGGTAATTATCCAGGATGGTTGACTTCCCAAAAGGTAAAATTATGCATTTCTTAGTATTGAGTTTAAGACCATGGCTTTGGCATCAATTGTTAGCCAGCTAGACCTTCTTGAAGAAAGTACAATTGTGTAAAATCTTGCCATAACAGTAGATGACCTTCTCTTCACTGTTGCTGTATTCCTTACATTAGGGATACCTTGCCAAGGGTAGACCCACATCCAGCCAGTATACCAAAGCCTTAGGTTGTAATAGGGATGTCATATGTCATACTTCTGCTCTCCATGCACAGCGTAAGGTATAAAGGTGATGTACAGATGTACCTTCATCAGAAGTGAAAAGCCCCAGGAGGAACAACAGTCCATGGAGAATGAGAGGAACTTGTGCATCCAAAAGGAGAAAGAGACGGGGGGGGGATGAATACTGCAACAGTGAAGGAAGGACATCTACTGCTATGATAAGATTTTACACAACTGTACTATGTCCTTCCATATCACTGTTGCAGTATTCATTACAGTATGGAGAGTAAAAAGCTCAGAAGGAAAGATGGGAGGAGGAGGAAGGTCCAGCAGAGCCCTTAAGAAAACCATGCAGAATAGTCCTGGCAAATCCAACTCTAGCTCTGGAAACCACATCCAACTTATACTTCTTGGTATATGGACAGAGGTCCAAATATCTGCCTCAAGGAAGGAACTGGTATCCAGTACTTTGAAAAATGCACCAGAAGAAGCCACAGTCCTGGTAGAATGAGCCTTAACAGAAGAAGAAACGCTTTTCCTATGAAAAGTGTAACAAAAGGAAATGCCCTTACATAGGGTCATAGGTTCATACTAGGCTATCTGCCATAGGGCATTTATAAGCCTAGCCAGAGTGTGTTTGGCTTTCGCCACCCATTTTAAATTAATTGTGCTATGCCTTTTTTTGAGGTTAGTATACTGTGCCTCTGTCTAACAGTGACACAGAAGTGATAGCCGGGGTAAACCTACGATCTCCCATCCACTCATCAAGATTCCTCTTGAAGAGAGTCAATGTGGGACTCTGCCTAACCTGGACTGGGATTTTATTCCAGAGTGAAGGGAGCCTCTGAGTTATGAATCTGTCCCTCCAGCATGTCCTATTTATTTCAGTGCTGAGGTTCAAGTCTCTCGAGCGCGTAGCTCGATGGGATTTGGATTTTCTGAGGTGCAGCATGCCCATTAATTCCGGGTTGGACATGGCTTTATACGTCAGGCACAGATCGCCTCTGAGCAGGCGGTATGCCACTGAGTAGAGCTGGAGTTTCTTTAACCGGGCAGCATATGGCATCTGTTTGAGCCCTTTGATCCTCTTGGTGAGGTACTTTTGGGGTCTTTCCAGTTGCTGCAGGTGTCTGGTAAGGTACATCCCAAAAGGGCACTGTACTCAATTATGGGCCTGATGAGGGATGAGTAAAGAGGCACGATGACCTCCCTGATCTAGATGTGAATCCCTTCATGATTAGGTGGGCTATATAAAATGTTTTTCTAACCACTTTGGCCACGTGGTTGTCAAATGAGAGATTGCTATCAACTTGGGTCCCCAGGTCCCTAATGACTTCTTCTGTACTTAATGGATTACCACCTATGTGGTAATTTGTGGGCACTTTGTTTTTGCCAAAGGGGATGACTATACACTTTTGGCGTTTAGCTTGAGGCCATGGCTCTGGCACCAGTTGTCTGTTTCTATGAGGCCCTTTTGGAGGATGCTTGTGTCGGCTGGAGAGTTGATTATGGCCCAGTTTGCAGTCATCTGCGAACTTGGTCAGCCACAGTCCTTCCGTGTTGGCCTGTACCGAGCAATATATACCGAAAAAGAGAGGTCCCAGGACTGAGCCTTGTGGGACGCCACTTGTAACTGGTTTGGAGTCTGACATGGCTCCAGAAATTCTAACCATGTGGGTTCTGTCCTTGAGCCAGTTTGCAACCCATCTAGTGACATAGGGGTTTATATTTAAGCTGGTGAGCTTATCTATAATGCCCAAGTGGGGTATTGTATCGAAGGCTTTTGCGAGGTCCAGGTAGGCTGTGTGGACCACCTTCCCTCGTCAATGGCCTTGGTGACTGTTTCAAAGAAATCGACCAGGTTTAAGAGGCAGGATCTGCCCTTAACAAAGCCAAACTGGGTAGGATCCAGTGTCTGTAGGTCCCCAATATCTTTATTTATGAGGTCCATGATGATCCTTTCCATAGCTTTGCAGACCAAGCTAGTCAGGCTTATGGGGCGATAGTTTCCAGAATCCGTTGAGGCACCACCTTTGTGGAGAGGGACCACTGTTGCTGTACGCCACTCTTTGGGTATATATCCTGTAGTAAGGCTAAGATTGAACAGTAGTTTTATGTTTGGGTTTAGCTCTTTTTGGAGTTCATGTAGGACGCAGTCCGGGACACCATCTGGTCCAATTGATGCTGTGTTTTTTGCTTTGGAGAGGGCGGCTCTTACCTGAGCATCTGAGATGTCAGGGGGGCAGCACTCTGTTGGGATAGATATTTGCCCTTTTGGTGGGGAGAAGTTTGCACTGAACCTGTCAGCTAGGATGTTGGCAATGTCTGTGGGCTTGGTGTATTTTTTGTCATTTTGGACTAATTCTGAGCATATCTGGGAATTCCCACCCAGGTTCCTAACATAATTAAAGAAAGCATTGTGATTATCCTTAGTGTCCTCTGCAATTTTTCTCTCGAAGCTGGCCTTAGACAATTTTATGAGTGCCCGTAGTTTTTTGCTAATACTGATCAGAGATGCCTTCCCTTTTTTGGATTTTGCTCTATCATATAGTAGCTTCCTCCTTCTATTGTATAGTTTGTTTATGGCTTGGGTCCACCAGACAGGACGTCTGCCTTTGGAGGATAGGGTATTGGTTTTATTTGGGATTGCATGATCCATGCATTCCTGAAGGTGTTCATAGAATGCGTTTATAAAGGATTCTGCGGTCTGGGCAGATTTTCCACAGGCCGGGGCTTTGAAGGATTTCCTCGGTTTTGAGGCATGTGAAATTTGCTTTAGAGAAGTTTTTCACTGTGGTTTTCTGGGCAGGGGGTGGGGTCGGGATGTGAATATCCAGTGAGATTAGTTTGTGGTCTGATCTTACCAGTGAGGGATACACTTCTGGTCTGGAGCATAGTGTCCCCATGTTGGTGATGATCAGGTCCAGTATGGTTTCCCCTCTTGTGGGAGTGGTAACAAGTTGTTCCATAGCATTTGAGTTTATAAATTCTAGGAACCTTTGGGCTAGGGTGTTGGAGCTAGAGTAATGCTCCCAGTCTATGTTTGGGTAGTTGAAGTCGCTCAATATAATGGTGTTTGGAGAGACCTTCATATTTTCCAGTATTCTCAGGAAGGCCAAGTGGGGTTCCTGTGTTTGGGAGGGTGGTCTGTAGCAGGCTATAAACTGGAAGGCAGTTTTACCCACAGTTAGTTGCACATGGATAGTCTCTGATGCTTCGTGCTGTGCCACCAACCTGGAGGTGTGGGTATCTTTGACGAATATTGACACTCCCCTTCCTCTTGTGGTTCGGTCCAAGTTTTGGGGCCGAAAAGCATGGTATGAGGTATAACCTGGTAGTGCTAGGGTGCTCTCGGGAGCCTTGAACCAGGTTTCTGTTACTGCACAGATATCGATGTTCTCCATGCTAAGGAGAGTTTCGAGTGCGTGCATCTTGAGGTTTAGACTTCTGGCGTTGAGTAGCATTACTCTTAGTTTCTTATCCCTTGTGATACCTATGGAGGTGGGTTTGTCTTTTGAGCCTTGCCTAAAAAAGGCACTATGGGGGTAGTAGATCCAGGAAGAATTATTTTGCTTAGATACAGACAAACCTAAAGATCTAGGATAAAAGGAAACAAAAAGTTGCTCAGATTTATGAATGGCTTTAGACTTATCTAAATAATATCGGAGTTTTCTATGCAGATCCAAGGAGTGCAGAACCCTCTCACTAGCAGACTGGAGAGAAGGGAAAAAGAGGGCAAATGAATAGACTGCTTAAGAGACTACTCATTAACCACCTCTGCCATAAAAGAAGGATTAGTATGAAGAGACACCCTGACCCTATGGAAAACTAAAAAAGGGAGTATGCACAGCCATAAGGGCCTGAAGCTCAGACACCCTTCGAACTGAAGTGAAGGCCAAAAGAAGAACAGTCTTCAAAGTATAATGCTGTAAGGAAGCTGAAGCTGCAGGCTCAGAAGGAGCCTGAGTCAATTTTTCAACAATAAAATTAAGGTCCCAGGAAGGCGGAATAGGCTTCCTGGGAGGCCTAATAAAAAGGGCACCTGTAAGGAATTGTTTGACCTCAAATTTAGAAGCCAAAGGGAGTGTCAAAGGCAGACAAGCATAAATAGCTGACAGGTGGGCTTTAACTGAAGAGTATATCAACCCAGCATTGAGCAATTCATATATATAAGAGAGAACCAAAGGAACCTTCACAGAAAGTGGATCCAGGTTATGAGCAAGACACCAAACAGAAAATTTCTCCCATTTGGATTAATAATATTTCCTGGTAGTGGGTTTCATGGCCTCCTGCAGAATGTGAAGTATGTCCTCAGAAAAAACGTGCCTAAAAGGGATCAAATCCTATCACCCATAGTGTCAGTTGAAGAGTGGACAAGTGGGGATGGATGAGAGACCCTTTGTCTTGTCTGAGTAGGTCCACTCTGTGAAATAACTTGAGATGATTGCCCTTGGCTAACTTCAGAAAAGGAGGGAACCAGTACTGTCTGGGCCAAAAGGGGGTCACCATCAAGGTTTTAGGAGCATCATGTTCTATCTTGAACAGGACCATCGGTATGAGTGGAAGGAGAGGGAAGGATTAAAGAAATATCCCCTTCCAGGATAAAGAGATGGCATCCACCTTCCTGGCCAGAGGACATAGGACTGTGGTGCAACAGAGAAGAAGTTATCTGTTCACAGGGGAGGCAAAAATATCTACCTGAGGAGTACACCACTGGTGGACAATGCCCAGAAATGGATTCACTTTATAATCTCGAAATTCTGAAATATCGAATTTCAGTATCTCGAGACTATAAAGCCAAAAAATTAAAAACCCAAAACTTTAAAACCGCGAACTCTCAAACCACGAATGTAACACAAACAAAATGCTATACCACACAAACACAAATACACCTACCTGTCGACACTACAAAAAAACAAACCAACACACACAAACACCACAAAACTAACACACACACAATCTTGCTAAAAGCACCCCACACCCCCTACTTATATATATATATATATATATATATATATATATATATATACTAACTCTGAGGTAGCACTAAACACACAAACACATAAAACTCACCACTACACACACTTACACACATTAAAATCCCTACCCAATACCCTTACAAAAACACCACTTACCTCAAACCCCAGCTAAATCCACAAACCGCACTGCACGTCATGTACACGAACACATAATGGTGAATGCAACATTTCCACATTCGGTATTATGCAGCTTCATGTAACTGCACTTTCAACATTATAGTCTCGAAATACTGAAATTTGACATTTCAGTATTTCGAGATTATAAAGTGTAACCCCAGAAACACATATCTGTGAAGCATCCACTCATGAGTCTGTATTATGGACTTGATCAGAGAGTCTGCCACTGTGTTCTGAAGGAATATAAACAGCCTGAAGAGTCACTTGAAACTGGACAGCCAGATCCCAAACCTAAAGAGGTAGCCTGCACAAGAGGTAAGACCATGTCCCCCATTGTTGATGTACCACATCACTGTGGTGTTGTCAGTAAAGATTTTGAGGGTCCCTGGAAGGAATACAGAATGAAAGGCCTGAAGGGCCAGAAGAAGAGCTCTCATCTCTTTTATGTTGACATGGTCCTTCTTTTGGTGAAGAGACCACAGGCCCTGAACCTTCAAACAGCTGAAAGAAGATTCCCACCCCACATCTGAGGCATCTGAAAAGAGTTCCTGAGCGGGGACTGGAGGCTGAAAATTAAGCCGCGGGTTTAGGGACAGCTGATAAATCCACCACTGAAACTCCAGCTTCAGGCATGGAATAATGGGAACCAGAAAATCCAAAGGATGAGAATGTTGAAGCCAGACTGACTTTTGGAACCACTGTAGTTTTCTCATATGAAGTCTTGAAAGAGAAAGCATAGGAATGGTAGAAGACGTGAATCCCAGAGCCCACAAACTCCATGGATATAATCAAGGCCAGAGGGAGAAGGGAGAGAAAGAAAGCAATCTGAGTCAAAGCCTTGGGCAGAGGCAGGAAAGCCAGCATAGGAATGGTCTAGATCCTGCACCCAAATAAAACATGATCCTGAGAAGGAGTCAGGAAGGATTTCAGGAAATTCACTGTAAACCCTGGGCTTTGCAGAAGACAAATAGCATAGCAAAGATGGTGAAGCAAATTCTCTGGAAAGGAAGCCTGAATGTGCAGGTCATCCAAATAAGGAAACATCTGTATTCCCCTCATCCTGCAACAAAGCAATCACAGGAGTGAGGTATTTGGTAAAGACCTTTGGAGCAGTAGAAAGGCCAAAGGACAAAGCAGAACTGAAAATGCCAGAAAGAAACACAGAAACATAAAAACTCCCTTAAATGAGGATGAATAGGAATATGGAGATAGGAATCCTTGGGATCCAGAGAAGCTTGGAAAGCCTGAGGTAGAAGAAGAGGAAACAAGGTTTGAAGGGACAGCATCCAAAAGGAAGGAACCTTCAAAAAGGTGCTGAGCTGGGAAAGAGCAGAATGGGTATCCAGGTGCCTTCTTTTTCTGGGAACCAGAAACATTCTGGAATAAAAGCCCTTCCCTTTTTGAGGAGCAGAAACTGCTTGGGTGGTTCCTTGAGACAAAAATCTCTGAAGAACATCCAGAAAAAAGGGCAGCTGCTCTTGATGAGGTTGAGCAATGCCTAAAAAGGGGGATGGGATTTACAAATCATGTAATACCCCTGACAAATGATGGATAGAACCCAAGAATCCTGAGTGATCCTTAACCAATTGTGGAGGGACAGGAAAGATGAAGAGATAGAACTTGGCTTAGGAGGGAGGAAAGATGATAGTCAGACAGGACCTGGCTTCTTTGGAAAAAGGATCTCCTGAATAGTAGGAATCTGAGTAGACTTACCAGGAGGAGCCCTTCTAGCACCCCTTTTACCTTTGGGAGGAGGGAGAGACTGTCTACAAACAAAGGCAGACTTGGTAGGATCATTTTTCTGAAATTTGGGAACAGAAGACACAAAAATATCTTTTAATTTAGGCATAGCCTTACTCTTTTCCAGAAGAGACTTAAAAACTTTACCAGCTGCAGAACCAAAGAGATTTTTATTGTCAGGAGGAGCATCCATCAGCTTGGCATTAATATCATCAGGCAGAGGCTGAAGGTGAAGCCAGGAACACCTCCTCAACACAGAACCAATGGCAGCAGCTCTAGAAGAGGCATCAGTTGTGTCATAACTACATTTAATGGAATGGTGTCACTTGAAAAGAGGACGCCAACAAAGAGATGGACGAAGCCTTCCCCTCAGAATCAGGAAGATCTGAACCAACTTGAAAAGCCTGAGAGAAGGGTGAAACATACCTGGTCATATGGATCTGGGAATTCATAGCCCCTGAAGGCCAGAGTAGCAACAGTGTACACCTTCTTAGTAAATCTTTCCATGGTTCTGCTGTCCTTCTCAGAGGGAAACAACTTAGTAGAAGGTAAAAGCTTGGAGGGCTTATCAGAAGAAACAGAAATAACAGAAGGTTCAGCAGAGGGATAATTGCAAAAAAATTTACAGTCATCAGGTACCTTATAAACTCAATCAGTTTTTTAGGAGCAGGGGGCTGAGAATGAGGAACCTGAAAAGCTACAGAAAGGTATCTAACAAAGAAGCTAGAACAGGAGGAACAGCACAGAGCTTAGGACACTCCATTTGAAGTAGGTCATAATACCAATTTCACCGATGATTGCAAAGTGGCTGCAATCACTGAGTCCCCCAACAATGGTGACAGACTACAAAAAGGGCTTACACAGAGAAATGACTGGTGCCAAAGTCACGGACTTAAACTAAATGCAAAAAAATGCATTATCACCCCTTTCAGCAATGAGGAGGTCCCTGCAAATCACAGTATTAACAGTACCCCTCTTCACTCAAAACCTGTGGTGAAAGATTTGGGAACACGGGTTGACAGCACCCTTAACTTTAATTATCATGTGCCCACAGTGGTAAGGAAGGCCTTCTGTGTTACACATCTCATAAGTAAGGGCATCGCATCCAGAGCTAAGGAGGTTATAACTCCCTTCTGTATGTACCTCACCAGACACCTGCAGTGCCTGGAGAGACCTCAGAAGTTTCTCACCAAGAAAATTCAGGGCCTTCAACACATGACCTACATGGACACATTGTAGGCCCTATCACTGTACTCTGTATCTTACAGGCTGTTGAGAAGCAGCTTGTGCCTGACCTACGGAACAGTCTTGGACCCTGCTCTAATAAAAATGTTACACATCCACATGTCAAATGGGATAAAATTCACTCGCTGTACAGATCTTTACCTAGCCTTTGACATTAACAGAATATGTTAGAGAGACAGATATGTCTCCCAGAGATTGCCACTCCTCTGGAACAAACTCCCAATTCACATAAAACAGAGCTCCTCAATGACCCTATTTAAGTGTAACTTAGACAACTGGATGGGAGACCGTAAATTTACCCTGGGGGTGTCACCTGTATCCCTGTTGGATAAGGGTAGTCAGTGCTGATCATAGACTCATGCTGCAAATATAGACCATGCAATTTGGTCAGTAAGGAAACAAGGGTATAACATGGCTAGGCTTACAAAGGCCCTACGGTCAGTAGCCTAGTAACCTCCTATGAACCTATAATATGAACCTATAATACCTCTTCTGAACATCAGAAATCTGGGTCCAGTTCCATTTCAAATAATCCGTCATACAGGAAACAGTATCCCCCAAAGGAAATTTCCTGAAAAGGAGAATCCGGACTAATAGAGTAGTCTTTATCAGAACCATAATCCAAGAGAAGGAATCAGGGAGGAATAGGCCAAAGATTCCTCATCATAATCTACTTCCATATCAGAAGAATCCTGCTCCCTAGGACTCTTAACAGGAGTAGACGACCAAGGGTGGAAAGGAACAGAGACTCCCTGAGGGGGCTTCAGGGCCATGAGAGCATTAAATAACCCCTGCATAAAATCTTGCCTTTCAAGCTGAGGATCCTTAGCAGCAGGGAAATCTGCTTACTCTTCTGCTTCTTCTTTAAAGGGACGTCACCCCTAAACATCTTAAGTGGTTTAGACCCCTGAAAACACTCAATCAGTGTAGTGGGAATCTCCTCCCTAACAAGAATCTGCGAACACCCCTAGGCCCTTCAGATATAATCAGCTGCACTCTACCCCCTAAGCATCTGAAATGGACATCTGCAACTCCTCCGAGGGCATGGGAGAATCCGGGTCCATGTCGGCCTCCAAAGCGGTTCTAGCAGAGGAATCTGATTGAAGAACTGGGCGATCTTTCTGGCTTTCACCAGCCTCGAGAGAGAGAGACCCTGTGGAGGATCTGACTGAACTTTCTTGGCCTTTTTCTTCACAGACGGCTGACCCTCAGGCTGAGATGATTCCACCATTGTACTATGAGCCAACAATTTAAGACATTGGTTCTCTAATTAAATGGCTAAAGAGGATAGATGACTATGCAAAGTTTTAGGGACAAATGCTTGGAAAATAGGACAAGACGTATGGTTATGAGAAGCAACTAAGCAAAACAAAGACTGCTCATAATGGTCCTTATGGGGAATCTGTCTCTGACACTGGTATTTCACCTTTCTGGATGACATGTAATCCAACAACAACAAAAAATAAGATAAGAAAAATCCCAACAGAGCACTTATCTCAAAATGGCTTGGCAACCAGCAGATGAAAGAGTATTCAGACTGACAATCAGAGATGGCGTTCGGGCTGGTGGCAAATAAGTTCTGAGGAAGATATGTCTGTACATCACCTTTATGCCCTATGCCATGCATGGGGAGCATATATGACACATACAACATCCCTATTACAACCAAAGGCTTTGGTATACTAGCCAGATGTCAGGCTACCCTTGGCAGGGTATCCTTAATGTAAGGAATACTGCAACACTGATATGGAAGGACATTGTTAGTGTCTGCAGGGGAGTCAATAAATATAATAGCTGTTGCAGTAGCCTGTATTTGCTGTGTCTGATTTAGACTGAGGATATTAGGATATTGTGCAATAGCATACTGCATTTTGAATATATATGATGGTGTCTTCATTCAATAGTTAGCATATTGTCAGTGAAGAGGGTGTTATAAAGTGGTGATGGGGTTCGTATTAATTTGGTAGGAGAAGTGTTAAGCTTTGTTTGAGTAGAATGCCAAAAGTAGTAGTGATAATGATGTTAAAAGAAAGTAATACTATAAGTGGAGGAGGCAGAGATTCAGGCAGTGCGGGTGTCTATGAGAGTAATAATATCATGATATGGGGGTGGGCGGAAATGGGTGTAATGTAGGGAATGAAGTGAAGCCACTCAGGGTGTGGCTGAATGGAGTGGAGCAGCACGCCTCTTCCCAGCTCATGATGTCATTTCATAAAGAAAAACAATCTATTATTCAAGCTGAGTTTTTTTTAACTAAGCTGTAATCAAGGATAATGTGAGTGTGTATGACTTTAGTCTAAGGAATGGATAATACTCTGAGAGATGGATCGCAGGGTTCTCAGAATCCCTTGCAAATTCAGCTGATCAGTTAAGATGCACATTTATAGCTGAGAAAAACTGTCCAAAAAGAAGTGTCACCAGTGCAGAGCCTTGGGGAATTCCACTGATATCCACTGTTGGGTCACATACATAACCCTCTGTCAGGACTTGTTGTGTCCTGTTGTTTAACTAGTGTTTTACTATATAAATTGATGTTTATTGCATTTAGTTTTCAATTATTCCCTAATGAGAAATACAGTCAAAAGCCTTAGCAAGGCCACTATAAGTGGTAAGTATGGTTGGACCTTCAAGTATGACTGCTATATCTTCAAAGACTGCTGAAAATTTGAAAAGGCATGCTACCCCCTTAAAAAACTCATACTGTTTGGTGGCTAACAAAAGTAAGTCCTGGGAGCCATTTTGAGTGAGTTCTTTATGATTTTCTCCATGACTCTGCATAGAGAATGGGTCAGGCAGATGGATCATATTTATTTGAGTCTGCTACCTTTATGAAATGGTAGCAATGCAGCCTGTCTCATTATTCAGGGATTTATCCACGAGCTAATGCATTTTTGTTAATATTACTGATACGGGTTTACCTAAGCTTCCCTTGAGTCTGTATAGGAAACCATCATCTAATTGTCTGCTCCCATGGAACTTGAGTTTTTTGGGGGTTTTTTGTGGCTGCAGTTATCAAGTCTGCAGTTATACAACAGATGCCTGACCTTATCGCATAGCATTCTGACATATTTTTTTGCTTATTGTTGAGATTGCATACAAATTTTCAGCAAACATATTTGCTATATCCTGTGACTGGCTGATGACCTAATAATTTACTGATAACATGCTACATTCACAATTTTTCCCTTTCAGTTTTCTGTCTAAACAAAAAATGTCTTAGTGTCTTTGAGACTCATTTGAGTTCATATAGCTGGAAGATTTGATAAGAAATTAAGAAATACAGTAGCTTCTGCATGTTATTTTATATATATATATTTATATACATACATATCTATATATTTATATATATATATATATATATATATATATATATATATATATATACACAAATATATATATATAAAATGTGTGTATCTGTGTGTGTGTGTGTGTGTGTGTGTGTATACACACACACACACACACACACATATATAAACAACTTATTAAAAAGCAATATACTAAAAGTATTAGAAATTAATGCAAATACCTGCAATGCCAAAATGTTGAACTCCAACGACATATTAACAGCATGCATATATCGCGTTCCTATCACGTAGTGGAACATTTAGACTGTCAAATGCCTAAACGTCAACACCTTAAAGTCGAACGCTGAAAATTGCGAACGGCCAATTACGCAAATTGTTTCCTAGGGAAAAAATTTGCTTGGCCGTCATCAGGGATTTGCCCTTTTCCCCGATGTAGAGTGATCTCAGAGTTGGGATATTTAGTTAGGGGGTTGTGGAGGCCACAGCACCCCATGTTGGGGTGTGTGGAGGGGTGAAGCCCCCCACTTCGTTAGGGTTTTAATTTTTTTTTTTTTTTTGGCCAAGTGAAGTTTTTCATGGGGAAAAATTTGCGTAATTGGCTGTTCGCTATTTTCATCGTTTGACATTTAGGTGTTGACGTTTAGGTGTTCGCCAATCTAAATGTTTAACGTTGTAATATAGACACACATATATCATGTATGTGCACTGCACTAGTATACAGACAGTCAACAAACATCACTTCCCTGTTCGTGAAATTCAGAAACTTGGGACCTAAGGGGAGTATATCCAGTTCTCAAAAGTGTAGGAGAGTAAGTATTTTGATTTGAATATTTATTCATTGTTGCATTCAGTATTATAACTTTCAGTATATTGCTTTTCAGTTAGTTGAAATCGACCCATACACACATAAATGTACACAGACACACACACACACACACACACACACACATATATATATATATATATATATATATATATATATATATAAAATGTAGATATATATACAATGTAGATATATATATATATATATATATTTAAAGAGAGGGTCAGATAGGGCACCTGATCAAATGACCATCTAAATCAAACTGGACTGCACTATCACATTTGTGAATCAAAACTAATAATTTCAACATATTCTGTGCATGCTCCAGGGTTTACCCTGCAGTCACTAAACCCAATGCACCCCAAAATCCCTGTTAGTTATATATATATTGACTCCAAGATCATGCAGTTTCTGGGGACTGTCAGTCACACATACCTGCTGATCACCTGTTGCAGTTGACCAGTAGTATTGATAACATAGATGTTGACACAGCTGCCCTAAACCCATCTCTCTCTCTCTCTCTATATATATATATATATATATATATATATATATAGGTAGTTAGATATAGATACAGATATATATGGATGTTTTTTAATTAGTCAAAGTTCTGGTGGTTGAGCAGAAAGAAAATGGAACAGCTGAACAAATAGTTGATTGCATACACTAGCTTTTTTTCCTGCATGCAATTGCAGTACAATGGGGATTTGGGAATTTGTCCTTTCCTCACTGCAGTGCAATCTCAGAGCTAATGTATATACAGGATTAGCAGCCACGTATATTGGGGGTGCAGGGGAGTTTGGTCCCCAGCAAAAATAAATGTTTTTAATCTCTTTTTTTCATTGTCAGTGTTTGAGTAGTTATGCTCGTTCAGTTGCAGTTTTTCTTTCTGAGTGTATGACTATCTCTCATACAATATACAGAAATAATAATACAGATATAGATATTGATAATATAGATATATATATAAATATATACAGATAATATAGAAAGAGATTGAGAGCAGCTATGTTGTTAAATTTAACTGTATTTATCTGCCTTCTTAGCATGTGTTCATGAATGCAGAAGTTTATAATGTCACAGAACTCACTGATATTATCTTGGGCAGACAAATGAACACGTAGCACTTTACATTATAATGTAATAAATGGAAAAGGCTTGAAAGAATATGATAAAGGTAATACAAATATAATTTTAACATAAGTTAAATCTGTATTGGGAAATATTACAAAATTGTTGCAGAAAAGTTTGTAGTACTGTGGCTCTGCTGAAACAGCAGATTCATTGGGGACATGTTTCTGCATTAAGGTTTGCTCTGCTGGGATGTATCAGGGAGGTAGTGCTTAGAGTACAGATAATCCTTAACGTCTAAAGTAGTAGTGCAGTAATAGTTGCTAGTGGTGTCACACATTGCAGAATGCACCTCTGCTGCTAGCAGGAACTGAGCTTAGGGTAAACAAGTTTATAAAGAAAAGTAGAAAATCAATATAAAATGTCAGTGGATGCACTGCAGATGTTTCTAGCAAATCCACAGTTAAGGCAAGGATCTAAATCAATTTTCAGAAGCAGACCTGGGGTAGCACAGTTAAACATGTGACTATTAAAAAGCTTAAAGAAAAGTGTTTTATAAAAAGAGTCTGTTCTGGAAAGTGGCTTCCTAACGAGCCAGTTCATAGACAGGTCTAAGTCCTGGCAGTACCTTCTGCTCAGCTTCTTGTAGTAAATAATGTAGAAATTTAAATGACTGTTTTGTTCACAACAGGTGTACAATATCTAGACATTGTTTACACTATTCCTTTTCACATTTCTTTTTCCATCTCGATACATTTTCTTTTCAATTAGTAGTGTACCCCCATACTGGGTTATTGTTAATTACTGGCCCTAAACTCAACATTATGAGAGTGATGTGTGAAAAAAACAAGGACTAAAAATGCTCACTTTCAACCTTAATGGTATTCATAGTTTTGAGCGTCACATCATATACATTATAAATGTATATAAGTGTATGTGTGTGTGTGTGTGTGTGTGTGTGTGTGTGTGTGTGTGTGTATATATATATATATATATATATATATATATATATATATATATATGTGTGCATATATATATATATATATATATATATATTCTTGTGTTCATGCGCAATGAAGCTTTTTTGTTTCTTTGTTAGGGGTCAGCTTCTTCAGAATTCCTAGTAAACAAGGATGTTAACATGGGCTGGTTTTCACCCTGTAAGTCATGTTTGCTGGTATTCAATATGTACTGCAGCAGTGTTTGGTTCTGGTGGACAGAACAGCACCTTTGTGCAGCAAAAGTTTCTCTTTATAAGATATGCAATATTGAACCTCATTCAGTTTCAGGACACTTTCAGAAAATTAATTACCTGTATGCAATGATAAACTTTGCAGTGCAAAATACACCGCTCATCAATCCCTATATGACAATAGCTGCACAGGCATTTTGGATTAGAATTTCATCCCTCAAGTGTAATACATGAAGGTTTGAGTTAAGCAATTTTTATATGTAAGGTCCCTGGTAAAAAAACAGCACACAGTAGTAACAAGAAATGCACAGATAACTTTTGGCAAGTCTGAAACGTGTATGGCTACACAGAATGAAGTTTCAGCTTATAAATTAAGTGTTTCAGCACTGAGGATTGTTCAGTTTCTGAAGAACAGCATCTTTGGGCAACACATATCAATAAATCCACCCCTTAAATGTGTAAATGAAAAGTGGATGTCACAGTCTTTCCCGCTGCCTGGCAAGTTTAGCAAATGGTATCTGCTGCAATGGGTGTCAAGTCACTTGCTAGCTTAGGGCTGCTGAATGTTTATAGCATGCTGAAAAAGGAAAGCTGCTATCAGTCATGATGAGTGACTGATGACATCTACTGGCCAGCATATGCCACTACACCACAGGTCCATATCCCTTCTATAATACTTTAACAGACAAAAAACATGCTAGATGATGATTCTGAAAATAAAATGATTTATATAAAGACAGCAAATAATGGCATCTTATATCTGTGATATTAGCCTCATGGTCCTAACTGGCATGAAATGCTGATTCATAAACCTGCCCATAAACAACTCCAATGTTATATTTCTTGTTGGGGGCCTTACCATCATACCTTTAGCTTACAATGAGATGTTACTTAAAATGAACCAAGGGCACCATCCCCCCACAGTGCTACTGCAGGAAGTACCCCTCTGGCTACATGTAAAATTGTAAAACTGACAAAAAACTCACTGTGTAATTTTTCATGTATTAATATTATACCTTTAAGCTTTACATGTTCTCTATTGTATAAAAATGCCTGTTTTGCAATTGAAGTTTTTCTCACTGAAGCTCTGCTGTAAAGGGGCTACATTGTTCCAGTCAGACTACCCTGAGTCAACAAAAGCAATAAATAAATAAATAAATAAAAGGTAAATATATATATATATATATATATATATATATATATATATATATATATATATATTTATATTGACATTATATGTAGGGACTTTAATATTCTTTCATTTCCTCAAATGTCTGAGTGATGTACTGAGCATGTGTACAGCATATACATGCTGACATTTGCACTGAGCATGTGTAAAGCATATGCATGTTGTCATTTGTACTTAGCATGTGTACAGTATATACATGCTGACATTTGCACTGAGCATGTGTAAAGCATATGCATGTTGTCATTTGTACTGAGCATGTGTAAAGCATATGCTGACATTTGTATGATACATCACTGAATTCCAGTTTTCTTTTCTGCTGTAATCATTGCTTTTTGTGCTGAAGCAGCACAAAAGTACCTTGTGCAATGGCAGTCTGTCACTAAGAGCACATCATCACCCAACTAAAACAGTTAATCCTAATATCTATGCTGCTTTCTAAAACCACACTGAAAGCAGCTTAGATGTCAGTATTGGCTGCTTTAGGTGTATATTAGGAGTGACAGAAAAAGCAGGAATAAAACAAAAAAATGTACCTAAAGGATAGTGCACATGCAACACAAAACCACTTAATTACTTGTGCAACTGCTATTTTATTAAGTGCAATTTTGTTTTTGGTTTTATTATTTTTTAAACATTTGGTGTGTGTGTGTGTGTGTGTGTGTGTGTGTGTGTGTGTGTGTGTGTGTGTGTGTGTGTGTGTGTGTGTGTGTGTGTGTGTGTCATACCTCTCAACCTCTTAGAACAAGAAATCTGGACAAAGCCACAAATAATGGGGCTAAAGTAAAGACCTAAAAATAAGAACACTTTTTGAGTAGTGGTCTTACAAACTTAGAAAGTTGATTAACAGATTTTGCATTAGCTTAAATTTTCTGAATGATATGAAGTCTGAAACTCAAATGACTGACATTATTTTCTGACTTCATTCCTCCATGATTTGCCAGTGATTTGCTAGAAAACCAAAATTTTATGAGAAGCAGGCCAAAAATATGAGACAAAATCAAGACATTCAGTGAAAATCTGGACAGTTGAGAGGTATGGTGTGTGTGTGTGTGTGTGTGTGTGTGTGTGTGTGTGTGTGTGTGTGTGTGTGTAACTTTTCAAAAGACAGGAGGTATCCGCTGTCACCTGCAGCTGACAAGACTTCTTACTGTAAGTAATGCTGGATTTACAATGAATACACTGATTGCTCTGACCATTTATTATGTACCTTTATGACCACTAACAGGTTTTTATCATATAAATAATGGCATATTAATTTAGCCACTGAAGTGTGGTATGTAGTAAGTACAGATATGTAAACATGACAAATGACAGATTGCAGTTGTTCAGATGTTCAGATGTATGATGCATATATAATAGATTGTATCTGGCATTATTGTGCAGATATTTTTTAATTATCTGCACTCTGGATGCGTCATCAAATGTTTATGCACATCCTTGGTTCATCATGAACCCTAAGAAAAACAATCCCCTGCACACATATTTTCACTACTCATTAAAAATAGAAATTAAAGTAACCTCCCAGAAATAACATTTGATCTTAATACAACCCTCACTACATTAGTAAAATACATTTATTTATTTATTTATTTATTTTACATTTGTTGACCGGGCTAGTCCAACTGGATATATTTCCATTTTCAGTAGAGGCCCGGGGAGAAAAGCTCCAACATAGCACAAAATGAAATATCCAATTGTATAACAAATAAAATAATAAGTATTTGAAATAAAGAAGAAGGTTATTAAAAAGTACAATACTAAAAAGGTGAGTATAAAGTCATATATCAGTCATGTAATCGTATGATACGTGAAGATACACTGCAGCTCATTGTAGTTAACATAAATGCTTGTGGTTATATAAGTTTTACAATGACCAGATTTTAGCATACAGAGGGGTATGTAGAGTATGATTATGTATCCATAGGCAGTAAGAAGATAAAAATAGGATAGGTAGTAGATTAATCTGGGTTAGTGCAGGGGCATAACCAGAGTGATTTTAGGTGACTTTTGAGTTTTTGCTTAAAGAGTGACAGTGAAGGTAGTAGTGTTAGGTCGGTAGGTAGAAGGTTCCAGTGTTTCCCAGCAGTATTGGAGAATATGCTGTCGCCTGACAAGTTATTGGACTTATTTATGCTAGCACGTAGTTTGCTCGAAGAGCGTAGGGAATTTAGATTATTATAAGGGGTAATGAGGTTAGCAAGTATTGGAGTATTATTTGGTTGGTAAAATATTTTATGAGCAGTGGTGAGTTGGGAAAAAGTTAGCACGTTGGGGAGTTCAAACCAGTCTAGCTGCTTTAGATTCAGACAGTGGTGTGTTCGAAATGCATTGCCAGTGGTAAATCTGGCAATATTGTTATAGGAGTTTGATAGTTTGAGAAGATTATTTTTTTTTAGATTAGTATAAATAGGAGAAGCATAGAGAAGAGTTGAGACTAAGTGAGAGTGGGCAATAGTGGTTCTAGCTATGGGAGTTAAGAAGGGTTTGATTCGATATAAGGAGCCCATTTTTCTGTTCACTGTTTGAATGGAGTTATTTATATGGTTATCGAAGTTGAGGTTGTTGTCAATTGTAACTCCTAATAGTTTGGTAGTAGGATCGGGAAAGATGAGGGTACCATTGTTAGATTTAATAGAGAAGTTTATGGGAGAGGACCTATTGGTAGGTGTGAAGAGTAGAAGCTTGGTTTTTTTGGCGTTTAAAAGGAGACAGCATTTCCAGAACCAGTCTTCTACTGAGTTAAATACTTTTTGAGTTAGAGAGTGTAGATCAGAAGTGGAGTTGGCAGAACATATAAGTGTGGAATCATCGGCATATTGAATACAGGTAGCTTCAGGGACTGCTATATGAAGGTCATTGATGAATAGTGAAAAAAGAAGAGGTCCTAAAATGGAGCCCTGGGGGACTCCAAGGGTGACTGGTAGGTGGGATGAAAGTTTGTTTTCCCAGAGAACTGCCTGTTGCCTATTGTTAAGGTAAGATTTGAACCATTGTATAGCTGGGGTATCTACAGCAAGAAGTTCAAGAGTATTTATAAGCAGTGGATGATTAACCATATCAAAAGCCTTTGAAAGGTCGATGAAGAGAGCAGAAGAAAGGATGTTGTTATTACGATTCCTATAAATGGAGTCAGTGAAAGAGAGTAGAGCAGTGGTAGTGCTGTGAAATGGCCTAAAGCCATGCTGGCACTTAGCCAGTATGTCATGTTTAGTTAGGTGGTCTAGTAGCTGGTGGTGAATGCACTTTTCCATGACTTTAGCTAGAGGTGATAGCAGAGCTATTGGTCTATAATTAGAGTAATCATAGGATTTACCACCTTTATGTAGGGGGATGATGTGGGAGATTTTCCAGATGTCTGGAATAATTCCTTCATTAATGGTTCTGTTAAGTAGGATGGATATGGGGAAGGCAATAACTTTGGCTGCTATTTGTAAATATTCAGAAGGTAATTCGTCGGCTGAAGGAGTGCAAGCCGTAAGTTTTAGTAAGATTTTATAGATGAAAGTGGTTGAGATAGGCTGAAATGTAAATGTTGGTAATGATCCAGCTAAGGAAGATGGGAGCCTTGTGTTATCAGTGGAAAGCTGGCAAGCTAGGGATTGTATAGTTTCTGTAAAGTAGGTGTTGAAGTTGTTGGCTGTTTGATTTGGGGTATTTTGATCAGCATCATGAGGGGCTGGTGTGCTAGAGTGACCAGGGTTGAGGAGCCTATTAATGTTAGTCCAAAATTTTTGAGGATTGTTCTGGTGTGTTTGTTGTAGCTTACAATAGTAGTTCTTTTTGTCAGAGAGTATAGCTTTTTTAGTTATGTTTCTTAGCTGTCTAAAAGTTTGTTGTTCAGGGGAAGTTCTGTTAGTTCTCCATTTAGCCCAAGCTTTGTTTCTAAGTAGAATTTTTTGTCTAGTCTCTTTTGTAAGCCAGGGGGCTGGTTTGGATTTTATTCTAATAGATCATTTAGGTGCATGCACATCTAGGATTGCAAAAAATTTAGAGTTAAAATATTTGACAGCCTCATCTAGTGGGAGTATTTTTAGAGGTTTCCAGTCACATGCATTGAGTTCGTTTTGGAATAGTACAGGGTTAAACTGTTTCTTTGTTCATGAAATCCTGTAGGTAGGGGTGTTAGAGATGTCATTCCTTTGTCTTATTATATAAGTTAGAGTATGATCGCTTAGATCATCTGGTAAGGTTCCTACATTATAAGTATGAGGTTGTTTATTTATAAGTATCCAGTCTAAGGTGCTCTCTTTTTTGGTTGGTTTGTTGATTCTGGTAGTTGAGTTGATAGTTTGAATAAAGCCATGGAGATTAATATGTGCGAGAGGGTTATTAGTGTTGAAGGTTTTCCAGTCTGTGTTAAAGTCACCTAGTATTATAGTTTCTTGTGGGTAAGTTAAGGACACCCAGCTAAGAATATCTTCTATTATAGTGTTGTTATTACCAGGGGGTAGGTAGATACAGATCACATAGAGGGATTTGTTAGGATTGATTTGAAGTTTGGAGATAAGGACTTCAGCCTTACTGTCCAAAGGTGGGCTATCATTTATAGAGGAGATCTGTAGGCCACTTTTATAGAGGAGTGCTACTCCCCACCCTTACGTTTTAATCGGTCTTGTCTCAATATGTTATAGCCAGGGGGGATAATTTCATTATCCTTAGTTCCAGGTTTTAACCATGTTTCTGTTAGGCAGAAAATGTCAAAGGAGTGAATATGAAGGAGAGCATGAAGGTGGGCAATTTTGTTATTGATACTGCGGATATTGAGATGTGCTATAAGTAGAGAGTTGGAGAATTTGGTTAAGGTTGGCAGGTTAGGGGAAGTCATGCAGTGAATATTTCCTATAGATGCATTGGTTGGGCCAGGATTAGGGTGTATGTCTCCATCCTTTAAGGTAGGGCTTTGTGGTTTAGATATTGGGTTGTGTGAGTAGCTAATTAGAAGTTTCCATTGTTTTATTAATAGGTTGTTATACTTAATGTGTGTGTATCAATGGTATTGAGGTGATATATAGCAGGGAGTAAAGATTATGTTAATGTGTGTATGGGAGTGAGAAATATCAAGAGTGGTTGTTTGTTTTGGAGGGAGATTGTGGAGGGAGAGATTGGACTTTTCAAAATAGGTTAGGAGATAGGCTGAGGTCAGGACAGGTAAATATATGGTTAAGAGTATTAAGTAGGTTAGGATAACTTTTACAGTAGTATGCATATTGTGATATATAAGTATATATATATATATATATATATATATATATATATATATATATATATACGTATACAAATACAAAGGAAGTTGAGAGAGATAAGATAATAAGGACTGGTAGGAATGGCAGAGACTTAGGTAGAGGGAGGAGTAGTGCTATTTGTGAAATAGTACTATAAGTGGAGATAGTAAAGAGAAGGGTGTGGCTAGGTGAAGAAAATTGCATGGAGTGATTAATTGGTTAGAGGAGTGAGGGGGTGTGGTGTAGGAAGTATAAGAGTAGGATCACTGGGGGTGGGTGGGAATTGGGGGTAGGGTAGGGGAGCAGAGTGAGCCCGCAGGGTGAATGGAGCGGGTTCAGACATAGACAGGTTTTGAGGGAGAACAATCAGTGAAGAGGGAGTTAAATCTAAAGTAAGGTACCTAGGAGTTGAGAGATTAAATTAGCAGAGTGAAAGGAGAGCTGTCTAAGAGCTGATACAGAGACAAAGAAATAGGTTCAGGAGTAACAGAGGTAAGACGAAATCAGAATGGGTTTAAAGGCTAATATCCAGGAGCAAGGTAAGTGAAGGAAAAATAGGTAAAATGGTATTGCAGGAAAGGTAGGTAGGATCTACCATAAAGGGTTTTAGAGAGACTAGATAGAATACATTTACAAAATTAACTGACCTTAACCATAGGTTCATAGGTTCATAGGTTCATACTAGGCTATCTGCCCTGGGGCAATTATAAGCCTAGCCCGATTCTGTATGGCCTACGCCACCCCTTGATTTGAGTATACTGTGCCCTTTTTAAGGTTTAGTTTACTGTCCCTCTGTCTAATAGTGACACGGGAGTAATCCCTGGGACAAACCTAGGATCCCCCATCCACTACAGCATGGATTTAACTAGAGTAGGAAATAACACCTGAGATACTTTTTCATAAAACCTGTGAAATGTCCCTAAAGTCCTGTTCAGCAAAACAGAAACACAGTTAATTAATACAGCACATTAGAGTGAAAAAAGAAACACTACTGTAACAGAAAACATATAGAAAAAAAAAATAGTTAAATCCATGCTGTAGAAAGATGAAGCTCTAATAACAGCCTGTGTGACCATTGTTCAACTAGTGGTCTGAGATATGGTAGGTAAATGAAAAATGATGAAGCAAATGCCTTGTCACTTCTCCCAGTGGGAGAATAGCTAGGGTGGGGCAAGATAGAGCATTTACCCCAGGTGCAAAGTGTTAAGGGACAAGAAAGATTGGCAATTTCTGATCAGTTTTCACTGTGACCTACCATGTTTCAATTCTGACTGAAATCAGAGATGAATTCTGGTTTTGGTCAGAACTGCATTACTGAAATGCTTTAGTCCTCTGCCTGTGGCATAACCTGTGCCAAATGCTTGCTTCAAATGTAGCTAATAGTTTGCTATGGTTTAAAAGGACAGAAAAGCATAAGAATCAGGGGGTGCCACATCAGGGGATGGTTTCCCACACTAATAGGTTTCTGGTAGAGGCTGGGAGCAAGAGATGCATTAACCACATGTAGTGGGCAGAGCCACAAGAGGAGCACCATCACAGAGGTGGGAACAAACCATGTGCCATACATTTTTGCATACTCATATATAAGATATCATCTACTACGTCTTGGGGAAATTTTTGGGCAATCCACTTAACCTTCAAGCATAACAGTTCCCACACATCTACTCCTCTGCATAGTTGGCAGCTTTTTGATGACTTAGAGCATCAAGGTGTTCCTTCTGGAGAGATGAAACCCACTAAGTTGCTGCCTATAAAAATCCATGCTTCAGCTCTGCCCCCCCCCCTTTACTATCTGTGTGGAATCTGCATGTTCTCCGCAAACCTGCATGTCACATTTCCTCTCTGCAGATCACCTTCCGTCTTCCGTGATAGTGATGGAGTCCTTGACATGTATATTTATGTAAACAGCACTAATGCGACTGCTGCTCTCTGTTACTATGTCTGACTTATCTCTGTTTATGTTCTTGATTATTCTTTGTATACCACTAAGACTGATATTTATTTATATTTGTTTATCAGGGATAGAGCACTGATCAATTATGACTAAATGCAGGCCTCAGCCCATGTTGTAATGAACATCACAACAGAGTACAATTACTACAACAGAAACAGAAAATACAAGACAAATACAACATAACTGAGTGGTACAGCAATGAGTTCTAGTATGTTCTACGTAACTTCACTAAGCTAGAGATGCATCTTATCATAAAGCTGAGGCATAATCACAGGTGAAGCAACTTGGAAAGTAAACCAAGAGAAATGGAACATGAAGTACAGCAATATCAGGAACGCACTGGGGGGTCCTGTGTTAGTGTGGAAGAAAACGTTAATATCAGGAACGCACTGGAGATCCTGTGTTAGTGCGCGGAAAGTAAACGTTAATATCAGGAATGCACTGGGGGGTCCTGTGTTAGTGCGTAAAGAAAACGTTAATATCAAGAACGCACTGGGGGTCCTGTGTTAGTGCGGGAAAGTAAATATTAATATCAGGAATGCACTGGGGGTCCTGTGTTAGTGCGGGAAAGTAAACATTAATATCAGGAATGCACTGGGGGTCCTGTGTTAGTGCAGGACGTAAACATCAATATCAGGAAAGAACTGGAGAGTCCTACATTAGTGCTGGAACGTAAGCGTTAATATCAGGAAAATACTGGGTAGTCCTGTGTATGGGCGAGAAAGTAAATGTGGAAGTGGTTATTTGGTTATTTGGGGGTGGGAGGGTTGAAGAATAATACTTTAACTATTATTCAGTGTACTACAGCTTTTCTCCCTGGACCTTCCAGCTTAAAGGCTCTGCCCAGTTAAACTATCACAATCAGTGAATGCAAATAAATAAGTTAATTAAATGAAACTCCTATATTTTTTGCTACTGCTGACTGATGATATTTTCTCAATAATTATTATTTTTTCATCACTTGTTGTTACTGGTACTATAATGCTGATTAATATATCTCTGTTCATACTGCTTTGAATTCATCTGGCAGCCAACTAAATTCTTGCTTTTATGTATATATTCTGTATATATTACTGTAATCACTGCGTGTAACATTATTTCTATTTCTGTACCAATTAATGTTTAATTTTTTCTGTGTCTATGTTCTTGTCGGAGCTTTTTCCCTGCCGGGCATCCTCTGAGAATGGATTATTTTAGGCCCAGTAGACTTTCCTGATAAACAAATGCAATAAAATAAATAAAACAAATAAATACATTGTCCAAATATGAGTTTACCATTTATCCGATGGCTAGGATTTTCTGGTTCAATAATTAAAGAAACATTTTATAAACGTCAATATTAGTTATGTCATTTTACATTAACTTTAGTCTCTGGTATCATAATTTTGGTAAATACGGTGTCCCTGAATCTGATGGGTTTCCTTAATGGTCTTCCAAACCTGGACAGAGGTGTGGGATTCGTTTCATTCTTTGACATCGGTAAGATTGTGGCTATCCTTGATATACTACGTCATCCTGAATTTCTGGCTCAGTCCTGCACACTGTGGACTACTGATTACTCCTTTGATGCAGTGGCATTGCTAGGGTGAAGCAAAGGGGATAGCCGCCCAAGTGCAAAGTGTTAGGGGGTATGAGCAACATTTTTTATTCTTTGGCAGTAATAATGTTATAGTGACTGGAAGTTTAGCTCTCAGCCTTCAGCCTATCACTAACTCTGCAGACAATGGTCCTATACCTTTTGAAGTACTATTTTTTTGGGGGGGTTGACAAATAATGTAAGTCCTCCTCATAAATGGGGTCCTGGTCTACTGTTGAGAAAGAAGTCCTAATTTTTTTGTAGGACACTGGATCCACAGTCACGTGATCCTTGAGCCAGTTTACTATTGGATTGTTTTGGAATGGCTGAGTAGAAGGGAAAGTCTTAATGATGAGGTCAAAGCAAAACTCAGAGGGGCTGCAGTCAACTGGCACACTGTCAGGAATACTGCACAACAGAAGAATGCCAAACAAGCTGAAAAGTAAAGTGTACAAGTCAGTGGTGTGGCCAGTGCTATTGTATAGTACAGAAACCTGGGCAGTAAAGCACAGCAGTTGAGGAACAAATCCCAAATGCCTGCAGAAGGAATTGGAGTTGGAGCAGGCATTTGGGATTTGTTTGTTGTTCTTCTTTTTCCTGGTTAAGTGTCTTGACAGCAGTTGAGGAAGCTAGAGGTGATGGCATTGAAGTGCCTGAGATGAGTGGTAGGATGCACATTGTGCGACAGATGAATAAATGAGAACCTCAGAACTGAAGCCAAAGAAAAGATCAAAGAGAACAGATTATGGTGGTTTGGGCAGATGTGCAGAATAGCACCAGACAATCTGGTGAAAAAGAGTTGCGACAGACAGGAAGAATGCAAGAGGAAATGAGGGTGTCAACAAAGAGGTGGAGGGATTGTTTGAGAAAAGATTTGTGACAATCAGGTATGAGTGCTGCACAATGGCAGCTGGTGACTTCAAATCAAAGGGGGGCTGCAGGAGACAGCTGAATGGGTGGGGTCAATGGGAATGGGTGTGGCCAACTAGAAAGGGGAGGAGCTATGCTCAAAACCACAAAACCTGTAACTTTAATTAAATACTCTGCCCTGGGTGCCAAACCACCATTATGAGGGTCCAATCAACACAAAATGAAGTGTAGAAGTAAAAACATATTTCAATCCATTGGCTACATGACAGCTTACTTAATATCTAGATGGAAACAAAAAGGTTGTGAGGCATGAAAAAATAAATTACTTTTTAAATACATTACTGGAATGTCAGTCAAAATCAAGTATAAGAAAAACAAGCAGCACTCAACTCAAACCACTTCTCCTTTTACTCCAGTTCTCATTATAATTTATATTCAGCTTTATTAAAATACCAAGTAACATGCTGAAAGTAGCAATCTCTGTGATACCCCCAGTTGTAAAAATGCTTCTTATCCAAAAATGACCTGCTGCCTCACAACAACTATCTACTTGTTTCATGGGGAAAACATGATCAAAGTAAAAAATGAAATGCAAACAAGAAACAAGCTCAAGATACATTGCTTAAGGGATTACTGCACAGGATATGGACCACACATGATAGATTGGCATTCTGTTTAGTTTGCAGGTACAGCCTGTAATGAGCTCTTAAAATAATGTAATCCTGTCCTTTATTACAAATACTGTCATATGCATTTCAATACCCAAGGCTTATATGTTATCTAATTATGTAAGTATTCTCTGCATGGCAACAACAGAAAGGCTTTCAATGTTGGCAATTCTTTAACAGTATGCTTATTAAAACTTACTTGCATCTTACAATCTCAGACAAGCTTACAGATGGTCATTAAAGCACTGCTACTTAAACACAGAGCAACAGGCACTTTCTGAATAATAATAAGCATAAATCAACAGTATAAAAATATGACAGAAACCAGAACATTCTGCAAAATCAAGGACAGATGAAAAGCCATTGTAGTACTTGTGTCTACCTTGGATGGGGGGATAGTCTGCACATTTACTCTGCATAACTGCTCCTTGCCTTGCTTGGACACATCCAGAGTCACTACATGGGTAAGTGGGGTGCAACAAGTATGTCACAATTTGAAATGTCTCTGGCTGACTGCGATGGCCCTGACACATTTGTCATACCTCTCAACCTCAGAGCAAGAAATCTGGACAAAGCCATAGATAGAAGTGGGACAAAGGCCCAAAAGTAAGGACAATTTTTAAATATTGCTCTTATAAACTTAGAAAGATAATAGAATAGTAGGTCTTGCATTAGTATGAATTTTCTGAAGGGTATGAAATCTGAAACTGAAATGTCTGTCATTATTTTCTAACTTCAGCCTTTAATGATTTGCCACTAATTTGCCAAAAAAACACAATTTTATGAAAAATGGACCAAAAATGTGATTCAAAAATATAAAATAGCCACACAATACAGCTGGGAACCTGTCAAAGAAGGGACGCTTTTTAATATTAGTACTGCTAACTTGAGCAGCTGACAAAATAAAATAATCTACATGCATTTCTGAAATAAAAGTAATATATAACTGATTTATTAATTGTAAACCCTCCATGTTTTCTTCCAAAATTGCCATTTTGCAGAGGGATTATTAGGGGAAGAGCAACATTTTGAGCCGAAATTGGGGACAGTTGAGAGGTTTGGATATGCCTAATTTTATAAAGCAATTTATTTGCATGTACCTCTCAACCTGTTAATGCAGGAAATCTGGACAAGGCCAAATATATGGGGGGAACATATAAACAGTACTAAAAATTGCTCTTGTATAAACTGAGACAGTTGATAGAATAACAGGTCTTGCTTAAGCATGCATTTTTCTTTTTTTTTTTAAAACAAGTTTATTAATTTTAACATACAAAATAAATATTATGACAATCTTATGCAAGTAGTTAACATGTAAACAATTATAACATCTAATAAAACAACTAAAGTATTTACAAAGACATCCACTCTAGATTAAATCAATTAATTAAACTGTAACATCTTACTAATAAAACTAAGACTGTTTTAACAAGTTTTGTAAGGTAACCCATATATTATAGTAAGATGTTTTCCTAATGGTTCTTGACTTTATTGTCATTAGTTCCATATGACATACTTCAATCATAACATTTTTAAATTCATTAAATGAAGGAGGAGTATCTGAAATCCAGTTTCTAGTTATTATTTTTCTAAGCATGCATTTTTCTGAAGGTTATGAAGTCTGAAACTCAGTGTATATCATTATTTAGTGACTTCATTCCTAAATGATTTGACAGAAAACCACAAATTTTATGAGGAACAAATGAAAAATAAGAAGCAAAAGTCTATTCATTCTGCAAAAATCTGGACAGTTGAGAGGTATAGTTCAGCCGGGGCTGTCTTTGAGTTTGCTGCCCTTCCCCCTCACAAAATCATGGTTGAATGGAGCCCCCCCCCCCACAGCCATTCCAATGAACCATTACTTGGCTATTTCACCCCATTTACCATAAACACTAATGTGCATACTGCTTTATGTCTGCGATGATTTGGACTCCATTTAGAAGTTTTATTTTGCATTTTACAGCACAAACACTAATATATATCATATCTGCTAAACAAAGCAATGCAGTCTCACAATGAGAACAGACTTAGCATTAAAACTTCTCTGCCCTTGAAAACTCACAATCACTGAAACAGCATTGAAACCCACATTCAAAGAAAATACGTTTTGCCAGTGGCAGATTAACTTTAGGTCTGGGCTGTTTTAAAATCACAGGCCCCTTGCACACGAAGCATACACATGCTCTTTCATACACCTTCCTGATTGTATTAAATTATATTCCTTGAACAATACAGTACAGTTTTAGAGGGTGTTTTAAATTTATTATTTTGAAATTTTTCCAGTAAACAATGAAACAAAATGCATGCACCAGTAATGACAAAACTGCCCAATTCAGAACATTTCCATCATAAAAGTCTACTCAAACTTCTACAGTCCACCAGTATCAGTACATATGCACAATCTCTGAAGAAGTAAAAGTCACCTAAATAATTCCACATTAAAGAGATCTGTAACTAATGAAGAGGTTGCTGCTAGCAAACAACTTTGTATTTCATTGTTTCATCTACAAATAAAGTGCCTGTTACCCTTGAGGAATAAATTGCCTATCTTACATTTAAAAAATGATAAGCTAGCAATATTGCAATAGGGAATGGATGGCAAACTGATAACAGGTTCATAGTTACTAGGTATCTTCGCCAAAAAGGAGTACAGCATCCACCCCTTTTGCAACACAGTACAGTATCAGCAATGCATCTATCCACTATGGGAGTAGAACCGACAGCCTTCTGCATCAAAAGCAAGTACACTACCTGTTGTGCTATTAGCAATGCCAACAGACTCAGCATAAGCAGCACTAAACTTTTGCTCCCCTGCAGCTCTCAGCTCCTTGTAAAATCTGCTCACTCGGTTGTATCTCTGAACTTTGCAGCACAAAGAAATCTGGAAAAAGCCAAAGTTTATTGTGGGGGGGACAAAATCCCAAAAACCAGGGACACATTTTAAACATTGCTTGTATAATAGGATCTAATTAACCTTGGTATCATCATGCATTTAAAAGGGAAACGTCACAACTTTTAAAAAACAACATTCTTTGTAAACAAAAACTACGTTTCCTTCTAAAATATGAAAATAAAATGTGTTAAAAAACTTCATTGCTGTTATACATACACACTACAAAGTATATAAAAAAATATATATATATAATAAATACATTTAATTATTAAAAATTCTATTGAAGTATGTAATAACCATACCTAAATTTCCGTATAAATATATGAATGTGATAATATGATTCATCTAACCTGTCGTGGCTATGCTGAGTGATATATGTAATATGTACAAAACCTGTATGTGTATATGCTGAAGAATGGATGTGTGTCTGTAAAAAAATATATAAATATATGTGTATGATACCTAATTGTCATATTGATATGTGGGCGTATGGGATGCTGGTAAGTAAAGATGCGTGTTCTGTATGCGTGTATGAACATGTAGTTCTATGATCCAAAAATGATAAATCTTACCTATTAAGAATATGCTAAATGAATGTATGAATAAAGTGTCCGTAAAAAATGTTTTGTACAATATATTAATGTTATTTAATTGGCATGTTCATGTATAGAGCCATGCTGAAAGTGCTGGTGCAAAACGAATATGTACCTTGATAATGATGTTGCTGAAATAAATCTGTATAAACATCATATCGTGTGTCAATAATAACTAAGCAGAGACAATCAATATATATCATTAAAAACATAAACAGCAATAAGGACTATTATATGCATGCTTGGTGGAACCCTTGTAAAAACTTCTGTCAGCATATATATGTATACTATTATATAATATCAAACAACTATAAATTTAAAATATATTAAGTATTCATATATTAGTGATATTCTCAGAATACAAATCCTAGATAGACAGACACCACCATTGTGCTTAAGCATAATCAATATAAGTACATTCAAGATACATATGCAGATATTGGAAATGTTGTCTTACTTAATTTTCCTTCTTTTTCTCAATTTGGGTTTTATGGATACCCTCTCATTTAGACCTTTCCCACTATCTGCTCTTAATCGTATAATCCAGTCATTCTCTCTGTCCTCCGTATGATTCCGAATATCTCCTCCTCTACTATTTGTTGGTATAGCTTCTAGGACTCTAAAATGAAAGATATGTGTGGGGTCATTATCTGCCACATGTTTCGCTAAAGCATTATTTTGATAGCATTTCTTAATGTGATACACGTGTTCTCTAATGCGGTCCCTGAATCTACGATTGGTTTTTCCTATATAGAAACACATACACACTTGACATACTGCTAAATAGACTATGTTGGAGGTCATACAGTTGGCTACAGTAGTGGTCTTGAAGACTCTCCCTGTGTCCGGATGTAAAAATCTAGTACTTGTGTCTATATATGAGCAAAAATTACACTTGCCACATGGCTCTGTGTGTCCTATGTTGGAAACTGATCGACCACCCTTGGTGTCACATAGCATCCTTTTGAGGTTCTTCCGATTTCTATACTGAAATTTCGGAATAACACCTACAATGTTCTTTATCTCTTCATTTATATCGAAGATACTCCAATATTTATTTATGATGTCCCTAACCCTATAGCTATCAGAGGTGAATGAAGTCATAAATTTCACAACTGATGGGCTGTACTCAGTGCCTATATTACTATATGAGTTGTCAGGACCAAAATATGGTGTGGCTATGGTTCTCCTCAAGGTAGGTACCTCTCGTAAATTGCTCTCCACCTCATATTCATTGTATCCTCTCTCTGACAACCTGCCTTTTAACAGATCTAATTCTGAGTTGAAACCCTCTATTGTAGGGTTAAGTCTGGAGGCCCTTATCCCCTGTCCTCTTATGATATTTTTAAATACAAATGAGGGATGCATGCTCGATCTCTTTAGCAGTGAATTGCTATAACAGGCTTTACGAAAAATCCCTGTGTTAATCATCCCATTGGGCAACTTCTCTATATACAAATCAAGGAACTCAATCTTGTTCCTTGAATAATTCAGCGTGAAGATAAGGAAGCCCGTTAGGCTGTTCATGGTTCTGAGAAATAATTCTAGTTGTTCAGCTGTTCCTTTCCATAAAAGGAAGACGTCATCGACAAAACGTCGGTAAAATATAACCTGTTCTACAAATAATTCTGTTTTAAATAACACCTCCTCCTTCCAGTGCGCCAATACCATGTTAGCATAGCTATTGGCAACCCCATCCACCTGTTTGTATATAGTGTCATCAAACATGAATATATTGCTATTCAAAACCATGTCCAAGAAATATGATATTAAATCTATCTTATCCGTGCTGTAGTCACTGTGTTTCTTTAGGTAGTCAGTGATAAAACACACTCCTTCCTTGTTCGGTATAACTGTGAATAGTGACTGTATATCTAATGTTGCAAAAATGAGAGATTCCGATTCAAATCGATCACCAATACATTCATATAAATCTAATAAAAATTGTTTCGAGTCTCTTAGTACAAACTTGTTGTTATTTAACACAGGTCTAAGATTCTTCTCTATGTACACAGATAGGTGTTCAGTTACCCAATTCCGTCCTGAGACTATCGGTCTCATGGGAGGGTTAACCGGGTTCTTATGGATTTTCGGTAATCCATGCATGATCGGAATTAGTGGTTCCTTAATCAGTAAATAACCAAATAAATCTTCATCAATCCTATTATTATGAAGGAAATCCATTAATATATCCTTGATTGTTGAGATGATGTTCTCTTTGACATTTGAATCAATAATTTGATAAAATCTATCACCTAGCATGTCTTTCATGGCTACAAAGTATTGATTTAGATCCATGACCACAGTCCTCCCTCCCTTGTCTGCTGGCCTGACTACAATAGTGTTGTCAGCCTGCAGGCTCCTTAACCCCAATCTCTCACCATGGGTTAAGTTATCAGAGTTGAAATGCCTCCTATCTCTGTGTTCATTGTAGTACTTGTGCAATTCATCTTCTGTTAGCCGTTGATAGGTCTCTACTAAGGGATGATTTATGGGAACAAAATCACTGAGTTTCTTAAATATGAATTTCCTATCTGTTGGTTGAGTATGGTTAATGTCTTTAAATTGTAGTTTCAACATTACGTTCCTACAAAATAATTTCAGGTCCGATATAGTCTCCGTTATCCTGCTATTACTTTTGGGTATGAAATTCATGCCCTTTTCCAATAGGGAAATCTCATCTTTTGTTAAAACTCTATTGGATAAATTGAAAACCGAACTAACAGTTATTTCTTCCACATTTTCCTCAATGTTTGGTTCTGCGGAAACTCTTCCGAGTATTTTAGCCCTCTGCTCACAGAACGAGTGCGCCTTGGACCCTTTTCCAAGCATATAGGAAGGGGAAAAGAAATATTCATAGTTGTCTCATGACCTGTCTTCAAGTGAGAGTCCAATGTTTTCCTTCTCACTACAGCCTCTCCATTTCCAACATTCATACCCGAATTGTTTTTAATCACTTGAATTGTTGGATATAAATTAGTGTCTTCATTCATGCTGGGATGCATGATGTGAATGACATCATTAGAGTCATTTGAGTTATTGCTGTTAGTAGATTCCTTATCTCCTATCTGTTCTATATTCACAACTTCTTCATTAGCTGAACCAACATGTCGAATACTTCCACCTGTCCTGGCAATTGTGGTCTCAGAAGTATTCATATTATCTCCTAAAGTTGTTGTTTCATCCATGTTTTGTTGTAAAACTATCATGGAGTCAGGGGTAGCAATACTTCTATTAACATTTGAGTTAGAAATATTAGCATTGGTACTAGTATTAACATGGTTGCTGTTGATTACCCTGTCAACATTTCTCCCTCTTGTATTTAAATTCGTAATGTCTGGCCTTATTGCTGCAGTATTGTGTAAATTGTCTAATTCGAATGTATTCTTGCATGCTGTATTCGCATCTGTGTTTCCTGTGCTATTTGAAACATTTGCATTAACAAGTGGTAAAGTAACATTCAATGCATTCGGAACATTAGAAACATTTGAAAACACATTACTAAATTCTCTGGCTCGATTTGCATTGCTGTTGTTATTATTATTATACCTCGGCCAAGCAAAGACTTGGCCTAATTTAAAGTCATTTAAGTCCCTGCTGATTTTGTGTTTCTTCTGTGTGATCAGCTTTCTTTCTAACGCTGACACACTATCTAGGACATTTTCAAATAAAGGAGTTACAGTACCTTCTTCAAACTCGTTGTAAATAGCAGAATATTTATCGTTGATGTCCTTATTTAACGCTTCCTCTTCAGGCATAAAAAAGTTTATTAGTAGTTCCAGGTATTTCCTGCTCGCTTCCAGATTTAACTTCTGCCAAGCGGCCAAAAGTTGAGGGTAGTCTCGCCCTTGGCTAGGCATATTGAATATGCGCAAGCCTCGTGGTACTATGTTCGCATCCAAGCAGTATTGCAAGTGCATACGCTGCACTTGTAACCTCTTCAATTTGAAGAAATTCCGTTCGACGCCCTCCAGGAGATAATTTAACTTCTCCATGTTTGTAGTGTCTGCAGTGATGTCATCATCCGTTGCAGGGACTTAAATGACTTTAAATTAGGCCAAGTCTTTGCTTGGCCGAGGTATAATAATAATAACAACAGCAATGCAAATCGAGCCAGAGAATTTAGTAATGTGTTTTCAAATGTTTCTAATGTTCCGAATGCATTGAATGTTACTTTACCACTTGTTAATGCAAATGTCTCAAATAGCACAGGAAATACAGATGCGAATACAGCTTGTAAGAATACATTCGAATTAGACAATTCACACAATACTGCAGCAATAAGGCCAGACATTACGAATGTAAATACAAGAGGGAGAAATGTTGACAGGGTAATCAACAGCAACCATGTTAATACTAGTACCAATGCTAATATTCCCAATTCAAATGTGAATAGAAGTATTGCTACTCCTGACTCCATGATAGTTTTACAACAGAACATGGATGAAATAGCAACTTTAGGAGATAATATGAATACTTCTGAGACCACAATTGCCAGGACAGGTGGAAGTATTCGACATGTAGGTTCAGCTAATGAAGAAGTTGTGAATATAGAACAGATAGGAGATAAGGAATCTACTAACAGCAATAACTCAAATGACTCTAATGATGTCATTCACATCATGCATCCCAGCATGAATGAAGACACTAATTTATATCCAACAATTCAAGTGATTAAAAACAATTCGGGTATGAATGTTGGAAATGGAGAGGCTGTAGTGAGAAGGAAAACATTGGACTCTCACTTGAAGACAGGTCATGAGACAACTATGAATATTTCTTTTCCCCTTCCTATACGCTTGGAAAAGGGTCCAAGGCGCACTCGTTCTGTGAGCAGAGGGCGCCAAAAAAGAAAATACTCAGAAGAGTTTCCGCAGAACCAAACATTGAGGAAAATGTGGAAGAAATAACTGTTAGTTCGGTTTTCAATTTATCCAATAGAGTTTTAACAAAAGATGAGATTTCCCTATTGGAAAAGGGCATGAATTTCATACCCAAAAGTAATAGCAGGATAACGGAGACTATATCGGACCTGAAATTATTTTGTAGGAACGTAATGTTGAAACTACAATTTAAAGACATTAACCATACTCAACCAACAGATAGGAAATTCATATTTAAGAAACTCAGTGATTTTGTTCCCATAAATCATCCCTTAGTAGAGACCTATCAACAAGATGAATTGCACAAGTACTACAATGAACACAGAGATAGGAGGCATTTCAACTCTGATAACTTAACCCATGGTGAGAGGTTAAAGCCTGCAGGCTGACAACACTATTGTAGTCGGAGGACTGTGGTCATGGATCTAAATCAGAAAGACATGCTAGGTGATAGATTTTATCAAATTATTGATTCAAATGTCAAAGAGAACATCATCTCAACAATCAAGGATATATTAATGGATTTCCTTCATAATAATAGGATTGATGAAGATTTATTTGTTATTTACTGATTAAGGAACCACTCGATCATGCATGGATTACCGAAAATCCATAAGACCGATAGTCTCAGGACGGAATTGGGTAACTGAACACCTATCTGTGTACATAGAGAAGAATCTTAGACCTGTGTTAAATAACAACAAGTTTGTACTAAGAGACTCGAAACAATTTTATTAGATTTATATGAATGTATTGAATCAGAATCTCTCATTTTGCAACATTAGATATACAGTCACTATTCACGGTTATACCGAACAAGGAAGGATTGTGTTTTATCACTGACTACCTAAAGAAACCCAGTGACTACAGCACGGATAAGATAGATTTAATATCATATTTCTTGGACATGGTTTTGAACAACAATATATTCACGTTTGGTGACACTATATACAAACAGGTGGTTGGGGTTGTTATATACCCCGTCCCAATAGCTATGCTAACATGGTATTGGCTATGGGAGGAGGTGTTATTTAAAACAGAATTATTTGTAGAACAGGTTATATTTTACCGACGTTTTGTCGATGACGTCTTCCTTTTATGGAAAGGAACAGTTGAGCAACTAGAATTATTTCTCAGAACCATGAACAGCCTAACGGGCTTCCTTATCTTCACGCTGAATTATTCAAGGAACAAGATTGAGTTCCCAATGGGATGATTAACACAGGGATTTTTAGCAATTCACTGCTAAAGAGATCGAGCATGCATCCCTCATTTGTATTTAAAATATCATAAGAGGACAGGGATAAGACTTAACCCTACAATAGAGGGTTTCAACTCAGAATTAGATCTGTTAAAGGCAGGTTGTCAGAGAGAGATACAATGAATATGAGGTGGAGAGCAATTACAGAGGTACCTACCTTGAGGAGAACCATAGCCACACCATATTTTGGTCCTGACAACTCATATAGTAATATAGGCACTGAGTACAGCCCATCAGTTGTGAAATTTATGACTTCATTCACCTCTGATAGCTATAGGGTTAGGGACATCATAAATAAATATTGGAGTATCTTCGATATAAATGAAGAGATAAAGAACATTGTAGGTGTTATTCAAATTTCAGTATAGAAATCGAAGAACCTCAAAAGGATGCTATGTGACACCAAGGGTGGTCGATCAGTTTCCAACATAGGACACACAGAGCCATGTTTTTGCTCATATATAGACACAAGTACTAGATTTTTACATCCGACACAGGAGAGTCTTCAAGACCACTACTGTAGCCAACTGTATGAGCTCCAACATAGTCTATTTAGCAGTATGTCAAGTGTGTATGTGTTTCTATATAGGAAAACCAATCAGATTCAGGGACCGAAATGCTATCAAAATAATGCTTTAGCATAATGATATCTTTCATTTTAGAGTCCTAGAAGCTATACCAACAAATAGTAGAGGAGGAGATATTCGAATCGACAGAGAGAATGACTGGATTATACGATTAAGAGCAGATAGTGGGAAAGGTCTAAATGAGAGGGTATCCATAAAACCCAAATTGAGAAAAAGAAGGAAAATTAAGTAAGACAACATTTCCAATATCTGCATATGTATCTTGAATGTACTTATATTGATTATGCTTAAGCACAATGGTGGTGTCTGTCTATCTAGGATTTGTATTCTGAGAATATCACTAATATATGAATACTTAATATATTTTAAATTTATAGTTGTTTTGATATTATATAATAGTATACATATATATGCTCACAGAAGTTTTTACAAGGGTTCCACCAAGCATGCATATAGTCCTTATTGCTGTTTATGTTTTTAATGATATATATTGATTGACTCTGCTTAGTTATTATTGACACACGTTATGATGTTTATACAGATTTATTTCAGTAACATCATTATCAAGGTACATATTCTTTTTGCACCAGCACTTTCAGCATGGCTGTATACATGAGTATGCCAATTAGATAACATTAATATATTGTACATAACATTTTTTACGGACACATTTCCATTTCTTTCATTCATACATTCATTTAGCATACTCTTAATAGGTAAGATTTATTATTTTTGGATCATAGAACTACATGTTCATACACGCATACAGAACATGCATCTTTACTTACCAGCATCCCATACACCCACATATCAATATGACAATTAGGTATCATACACATATATTTATATATTTTTTTACAGACACACATCCATTCTTCAGCATATACACATACAGGTTTTGTACATATTACATATATCACTCAGCATAGCCACGATAGGTTAGATGAATTATACTATCACATTCATATATTCATACGGAAACTTAGGTATGGTTATTACATACTTCAATAGAATTTTTAATAATTAAATGTATTTTTTTATATATACATATATATTTTTTTATATACTTTGTAGTGTGTATGTATAACAGCAATGAAGTTTTTTAACACATTTTATTTTTATATTTTAGAAGGAAACGTAGTTTTTGTCTACAAAAAATGTTGTTTTTTAAAAGTTGTGACGTTTCCCTTTTAAATGCATGATGATACCAAGGTTAATTAGATCACAGAGACTATAAAAATAGGAATTTAATTCATTTGTACTGTTATAGACCTGATGAAGCTATCTTTAGCGAAAGCGCTTGTCTGTTTGGAATAAAATTATACCTAATCAATCATTTGGAGATCTTCGGAGATTTTTTGGATACCTACAACAAGTGTATATCTCATTGCTTCACCCTCAGTTATCCAGAAGTTTCTTGGACCTTATTATTTGTGATTCTAGTTCTAACTGAGGGGTTTACTGTAGTGGTGGTTTCACACTTTTCTACCATTGCTTGTATAATGTTGGAAAGTTGCTAGAATAAAAAGCTGTGTTACCACCATACATTTCACTGCCAAGCCTTAAACCCAGGACCCTGTGCAAAACAGTCAGAGCAACATACCACTATGCCAAATCAGCTGTTTTGGGAAAGAGGAAGACGGAAACTTAAATGGCTACCATTTAGTGAATTCAGTTCTCACCATAGCACAGCTGTCAACCTCTTAGCACAAAACACCTGAACAAAGCCAATAATGGGTGAATACAGCCCCAAACATTCAGTGAATTCAGTTCTCACCATAGCTCTCAATCTCTTAGCAAAAAACACCCGGACAAAGCCAGTAATGGGGGAATATAGCCCCCAAACATATTCAGTGAATTCAGTTCTTACCATAGCTCTCAACCTTAGCACAAAACCTGGATGAAGCCAATAATGGGGGAATACAGTCCCAAAAATAGGGACAAATTTCAAATATCGATCTTATACACTTAGAAAATTGCTAGAATAAAAGCTTTTGTGTTACCATGTACTTTCTGAAGAATATGAAGTCTGATATTCAAATGCGTGTTATTTTAAACATTTGTTAACAAGGAAAGTCTGACTTGGAACAAAAGCTAATTTTTAGCAGAGGCCCAGGGAGAAACACTCCAGACAGACACATGTCTTTGTAAGATGGGAGGACACAAAGAATCAAACCAGAGAACATGTAGCTGTTAGGCAACAATGCTACCACTGCACCAATGCACTAGCGGCTTTGCAAGGACACAAAAATACAGAAACCACAGATTTTATGAGGAACAGAACAAGTCTTAAAAGTCTTTTGGCTTTTCCCGGTTAAGGGTCGCCACAACGGAACTCCGATCCGCTAATGACTGGCAGTAGATTTTTACGTGCTGGCTTGCCAGGCCTAACGCACAACCTTCAATGAAGGAACGCCCATTCATGCATGTCGACACACAGAAGGCGCTCTAAATGAGAATCGAAGTGGAACAGAACAAGTATGAGGGAAAAATCTGCAACATTTTTACAAATGGTGATGGGTAGGGAATTCAGGCTCTTGCCACCTGGGCCCAAGGTACAGGGTTCAAGCCTTATTCTCTATGTAGCACCTGGGGCATTTCACACACACACACCCTACCTGGGACTGATCCATTTGTTGCAGCACTAAGTCCTTCCTTGCACTAGAAAGCCTATGGGATGTCCTTCCCGGATGAGACTCCTAGCCTGCTGATGTTGCAGTATGAGTCTGATCCCTTTCCAGTGACAGTCTATGCAGTTACAACTGCATAGACTTCTGGGATCTCTGCACTTGAATGCTTCTTAATCTGGACTGCTGCTGAGACAGTCTGCACATGCTCCAGACTGGTTCAGCATCAATCTGGATATCGGAAATGCTGCTAGCGTGAAGGTCCACTACTTGCGATTAATTTTTTTTCTTTGTATTTTATTTTACTTTCTTTCTTTTTTTACAGCTGGGGGGGCTGCAGTCCGGCAGTCCAATAGCATGGGCCGCGCCTGGTGTTGAAGAAGGTAGGAGTGTGGCAATGAATACACAGTGAGATGGTGACAGCTGAAACAACACCCAGACCCCATGTAGAAAATATAAAAAAGCAGGTTGATGATGATGATGATGGTTTGGAGTTATCCATTCATCCAAATTTGGCCATTTGTTTTTTGTGCTGTTTAGGTTTATTATTGCTATTTGTAGTGGTTCTCATTTGAAACATTGAAATCATGTTTTTCAATACTGATTTGACGTGAGTCTTGGGTTAGTCTTGATGTCACTTGCATTTATTATTGAAAAGAATATGAGAAATAACAAAATGAGTCCTTAGTACTTCACTACTTATTTTCAATTGTGAACCAGGATAATCATACTAAGCTAAAGCTAATGTTCAGTGGCCAGGGAGAAAAGCGTCATAGGTTCATAGGTGTGTACTAGGCTTATATTACTGTCATACTGCATTAACACACCTGCTGTCTGCACCAAAGTGTCATCTCATGCAAATAACGTCTGTGATGTCCTTATGTTCTCCAGACATCCAAACCAGTTTTCCTCAGGGTTACATCGACCTTCCAGAAACAACCATGCATTCATATGTCTACATGGCTGCAGGTCACGTTATCAAACCTGTTTATATCAGTGGAGTGAACTGATGTCATTTATATCAAATGTTTTGATTTGTGGAAATACTAAAGCTGGGAATATTGACTTTCCATGAGGTTTGCCTATGTGCTGGTAAGTGGGGTTGTTTACTAATACTGAAACTTTTCGTTGTGCTTAAAGTTTTCGCGTTAGAGAGAGTGTGTGTGTGTGTGTGTGTGTGTGTTCCTGACCTATTGACTAGGTTAATGTTGTTGTCTGTTGTTGTCTTTCGGCTTTTCCCGGTTAGGGGTCGCCACAATGGAACTCCGGTCTGCTAATGATTGGCAGTAGATTTTTACAAACGCCAAGGTGCCAGCTCGACGTTCAACCTTCAACGAAGGCACACCCATTTATGCATGTCTTTCAAACACCCACCCAACCGCGGGGAGGACATGCAGACTCCACACAGAAGGCACTCCCTGCACTCCAGCCGAGAATCGAACGGGAGAATCTCTTGCTGTGTGGCAGCAACGTTACTGCTGCACCACCGCGGATGTCAGCATTGGCTAGATTAATAATGAATTAAAAAATTTATTAAAATCCGCATCCTGTTAAAATGTACAAATATGAAAAATATACTATGAATTTCTTGTAATATTATAAAATAACTATGTAAATAAAATGAATAAAAGTTAGCTGCATCCTATAGCTGTGAGGCAGTAAACATATGGTTAAGTGTTGGGGTTCATATAACAGGGATGGTAACCACACTGGATGTGCAGAGTCAGAAAATTAGAGTTTCAGGAGAACGTGTCCATATACAGTGACCATAGATCGCTTCATATTATACTGTCACTATATTATCACAAATCCCCTACTGGTTCTGTGGAATATACATGTAAGCAGGGCTCTGGTATGCTACTTAATGTGACCCCATAATCTATAAGAAATACAGGGGGCCTAGGTTCATTCTGTAGGACATCCACATTGACTCTGGTGTACAAGTCACTGTTCCCTCATTACTTATGCTTGATTCCTTACAAACAAATCAGTTGCATTCTCATCCAGGTAAATAAACCAGTATACTATAGGTGCATGAGATGACATGGTTTAAAGTGCAACAATCACTTATAATATGAATCAAATAAATCCCAACACTGGTGAAATAAAAGTTCAACAAGCTTTAATAAAATGTTCAACGTATGTTTTGCACCACTTGGATACAGGATGCTTTCACTAGATAAAACTGTTTCATTACACATCTAAGTGATGCTATCCATAAAACATTTACTGTGATACTCTTTGTATTTATTTGCATGAGACGAGACTTACTTTGGTGCAGACAGCAGATGTGTTAGTGGAGTATGACATTAATATATGCAAATTATTTGGTGTCCCTTGAAGATGTAACTGTGTTGCCTTATAAATGGGTCACTGAAAGGAATATAAAGTATTGGTCACATGCTGTAGTAGAATCCTGTTATACCTAGCTAAAAAGAGAGAGAAGGATTAATCAGTGTAAATGACAAAGGTGCAGTTATTATTATCTGTATCACTTTAGATGAACACTGTCAGTGGTGCAACAAGTAGCACACTTGCCTTTGGTGCTAGAAAGGCAAAAGGGCATGGGTTCTGTTCCCACTTCAGGTGGCTTGATTGCTGATACTGTAGTACAGCATAATGGGAGTGCTGCACTCTTTAGAGTGTTGCCCTTCAGATGAGATATTAAACCGAGGCCCCCATCTGTTTAATTTAGTGGGAAAAAATGGAATTATCCTACAGTATCTATTAAAAATAACAAGGGAAGTTTCCTAATGCCCTGGCCAAATTTCCCATAATAGTAGGATGCCTTTAGCCTAGTGACATTGACTTAGTCAACAAAGGATAAATAAAATACATTTCTGAGCTTCTCACTGTGTTCAAACTCAAGTTTCATTCTGTGTCTCAGTGTTGTGAGGAAAGGTCACACTGACCTATGCACCTTGGTGAGCAGTCAGTAAACACAAAGAAACAACAAAACATTAACAAACAATGTGTTCATGAAGGGCAAGTATTTTTTTCTTCCCAAGCCTTATCAAAGTTCTTGCCATTGTTTTTTTTTTTTTTTGTTTGTTTTTTTTGTGAACAGCCATCTTCATTCTTAATACATGCTTTGGCATCATTTTACTCCTAATTGGTACAAGCAGCAGCTGGGCTTTCTAAATTTATTTCTAAAGTTAATTCAGAGACTGCTACACAGCTGCAAGGAAAATAAAAATGCTAGACAAAGGCAGTTGGATATTTCAAGCTAAAGGAATTGGAATATGAAAAAGGTTTGCACTCTTCTAGGTGACATTGCTGTCAAAAACAACAAAATTTGCTGAGAGGAAAAATATTTTAAGAATTTATTTTTAGCCCATTTTTCTAAGCTTTTCAGCTTGCGTGGTGCCTAAATAGTTACTGGTGTCACTTCCTGTAGTATCTACCCCTGTTTATGGACTTCAAACCTTCTGTACTCTGGTGCTTTCACTAAAAGGTCATTGTCCACTAACGTTTTTAATGGAATAATGCAAGACTCTCACAGTCATCCATATGTCAAAGCTCAAAATACATAGAGCACTTCACTTAATCTCTAAAAAGTACTGATTCTAAGTTAAATGTCATATACATACTGCTTAACGAGGTTATGGTTACAGAAGCCACCCTTATAGTAAGGATAACACGACTTTGTTTTCTATGAACAGGAGCATAAATCAATTATTTAGCTCAAACAATTTTTAGTCTGACTTTTATGTTTTTTACTGCCTTGCTGAACTTCTCTTTTCATCAATAAAATTCATAACTGATGATCAAATAAATATGTACTTATTGCTTGTATAAAGGAATATGTCCACAAATAAAGATAATACATTTAAGGTTTGGGAATGTTTTCTTCAGGAAGAATAATTTATAAATATTAAAAAAGGAATAATAATATTGATATAAATCTGTACGTATTTCTAAAGAGAGGTCACCTTTCGGTTTATGTCCTATTCCTTGTACCTAACAGATACCATCCCCCACACCAGACACAGATGAAGAATGCTTCTTTCTGGCACCTAAGCAAACATGTGGGATAGCAAATATAGTAGCACTGCATACTGAGTGATTGAATTTGGGTTAGTGATTTATAACTTATAACAAGACAGAAAATATAAATTTAAGTACAATGCATCAACCCACTTCCTCTCTTCCATGTTCCACCCAATTTTCTTGTGTTGATAGGGAAGACATGAATATTTTGTAAACAGTACAGCTCTTGGGGTGACTCA